>NC_056735.1:234108414-234238414 GCF_019279795.1 Protopterus annectens | reverse complement strand
GACGAACAGGGTGGGTCTGCACAGAAAGGATTGCTGTGAGACCAACACTACATTTACCTTGCTTGCCAATTGAGTTTCTGCTATATGTTTACTATTTCAGAAAGGAGAAGGGTGTGTGTGTGTGGATTGCTGCATTTACCTTGCTTGCGACTTGCGAGACGAGCATTTAGTAGGATTGCTGCATTTATCTCATTTAGTTTTTCTGGCTAGCTAAAGGCTGCATTTACCTTGAGTGCACTCAGGTTAAGAGTGTGTGTGTGTGTGTGTGTGTGTGTGTGTGTGTGTGTGTGTGTGTGTGTGTGTGTGTGTGTGTGTGTGCGTGCGCGCGCGCGTGTGGATTGCTGTATTTACCTTGCGACTTGCGAGATGAACGTTTATTGCTGCATTTACCTTGTGACTTGCAAGACGAGCATTTAGTAGGATTGCAATTTGCTGCATTTATCTTGTTTAGTTTTTCTGGCTAGCTAAAGGCTGCATTTATCTTGCGTGCACTCAGGTTAAAAGTGTGAGTGTTCTACTTCTCCTATTTCCACATTGAGTTACAGATAACCTACATAATTGCTTTGAACATCACGTTAAAGTGACTTACTTGTAGCAATGTAACATATGCCAGCTGTACTATTTTAGAATGGAATTTAAAAGCCCAACTGATATGTACTTTATGCAATTAAACCTGAATTTAACCTGCATTTGAAAACTGACTGTTAACAATTTGTAACCTATAATACTGTATTTTGAAAGCTAATCATACAAATATAATGCCCCCATTAGTTTTCTTAGATTTGCATTTGGTAAACTTCATTCTTCTTGGGCAACTGAACATCTGCTTAACAGAGAAACAATTTTGCCTGATATAACTCATGGGCCAAACCTAACTCCGACCATGAGGATAAAAATGTCATCATTTAATATGGGAATCCTCTCTTTGACTCTGCTGTAACAGCATATTTAATAACCCAGCTAGCTTATTAATGGATTTCACTAATCCACCCTGGTCCCTGTAATTAAATTATTTCATCACTTAACAGGCATTTTATCTAGTTTCAATTTGTGTTCCTGTATGGGAAGAAAATGTGTTAAGGATTTTACTACTCTGGATAGCATGGTTACCAAAAGGAGAAGAACACCAAAAAAAATGTACCCCCCAAAAAAAATCTTTAAGAGGAGAACTAACACAGTCAGCAGCTCAACATGTATTGGTAAATATATTTTAGTCATTCAGAAACTGAAGTTGAAATCATTGTGTCTGCTAGTAGTCAACATGTAGAACAATTTGACAGTGATTACTATTTTGTCTGGTATAATTGTTAGTATTGTTTAACAAGTGTGTTGTATTATACAAGGAATATAATTTTAATAGTCAGAAATATGCATCAAGGAAAAGAACACATATATGTTTCTTGTTTTGTGTGCAAGGGGCCAATGATTTGAAAACAGCCCAAAGGTAATCTTTATCCACCACTTAGCCAGATGCATTTTCTTTTGATGTGGTGTGGGTTTCAATTCTGTTTCAATGAATGTGAGTTTCAAGGGCAGAGAAGTTTTAATGTCAAGTCTATTTTCATTGTGAGACAGTATTGTTTTGTTTACCAGATGTCTATTAGTGTTTCTGCATTATTGTGCTGTCAAATGTAAAAATAAAATCCAAATCATTGCAGAAGTAAAGCGGTATGCATGCATTAGTGTTTATGGTAAATGGGGCAAAATAGCCAGGTAATGGGACATTGGAATTGCTGCAGGAGGACTCTGGTGCCATATTTTGGTTGTCTGTTCTTTAGTTTGTGTTTTGAAAGTTGGTATCCCACAATTCCATTGGAGTGGGTGGGGTTACGTAATTATGCATGCAAATTACATGCTAATCAGCATACAGATTTGTACCTATTTTTCATGGGCCGTGTACAGATTTTTGATGTTTCCAGGTTGAGAGGTATGCAGGTTAGTCAATTAACTTGATCGGGCTTGATCCTGTAACTTGATTACAGGAGACAGAGCCTGAATTCTCCATACCAACTACCACACTGCTGAAGAAACTGTGGTCTCCAGTGGAGACAAGAGCTTGACTACCAGACTGCCGATGGAATTGTCAGTTTGAGTTTCAGTACATTTTCAAGGCATTATGAGTTTCAGTGCATTTTCAAGGCACTGAGTTTCATTTCATGGAATTGTGAGTTTCAAGGGAAGATAAATTTACTGTTGCTTATGCTAAGTCTGTTTTCACTGCACAACTAACTGTTTTGTTTATCAAATGGCAGTCACTGTTTGTGTTGTAGAATTTGAAAGCAGTGTTAGTAGCATAATTGCCTGTGGTGCAGAAGGCCGTGAATTCTATTCCCTCACCATGTAGATGGAGTGCTGATATTGCAGAGCCATTCTGATTGTGGATTATTTGGTGCATTTTAAGGGGACATAAGAGTTCTACACTCCTGAGTGTGTCCTCCTTTATATAAGATGCCTAGTAATTATGAACTTGTTGGTTTGTCAGTCATTCCCTATTGCAATATTACCAGCTTACCATTTCTTAATATAGCATAGGCAATTAATTCTTCAAAGGCAGCAGGCACTGAATTTATAGATGAAACATTGAAATGCAAAGTTGTTTGCCAGTAGCAACCTCCTCATTAGTTACAGATCTCTTTAATGTAGAATTATCTAGATGACTTTTATGTCTGCAAATATTGTACTTTTTGAGTAATATTGGTGGATTGTAATGATGTAAGTTTGAGCAGCATTTTATGGTAAAAATTTTCTGAAATGGGTAGTTTTATCATTATTGTTTCATACATTTTGTTTCATTGCTTTCTAGAAGAATGGTCATAACTGCAAATTTAAAACACCATTCTAACAAATGGTGATATATTATACAAGGAATATAATTTATCATGAGGGTGAATTAAAGAACACATACATGTGTGCATGACCCTATAAATGTGTGCAAGGAGCCTATGGTTTGAAAGCAGCTCAAAGGTAAACTTAATCCTCCACTGTAAGATGCATTTTCTTTTAATGTGGGTTTTCATTCTGTTTCAATGAATGTGAGTTTCAAGGGCAGAGAAGTTTATGCTCATGCTGAGTCTGTTTTCATTGTGAGACTGTAATGTTAGCAAATGATTATCGATGTTTGTGCTATTTTATTTCAATATCTGTAATCATTGTAGAAGTAAATAAGAAAATGGGTTCCCAGCTTCTTTATTTAAAATATCTATGATCATTTTTTCCATGTCTTTACATACAAGACCAGTCAGACTTATGGTCTGTATTTATCAAAGGCCAAACCTTGTGCTAGGGATTAACTGCTGCAGTCCTCCATTCACTAAGTAATAAGCCAATTACTAGGCTAATGTTGAACAGTGATTTTAAAGTGCTTGACAACTCATGTTTCATGCTATCCAACAGGTATCCCAGGATATTATCAGGGCCCATTGAGGTAGTATTCTTTGACTTGGAGAGTGCATTGAAGACTTGTTTGGTAGTGATAGCCAGAGCATTTATGGTTGAGGGTGTCTTCTGAGAGGTATTGAGGGGAAGAAGGGGTGAAACTAGGATTACATTTATCAGCCAGCAGGTTTGCTATATCTTCTGATTCCTTTTAAGTGGTTTCATTAACAATTTGTTCAGCACACTGTCATGTTACCTTTGAGGTTGTGAACAAAGCTGATGAAGGCCTTGTTGTTATCCTTTGTCTTTGAGGATATCTCTGACTCAAATTTGGCTTTGGTGGGCTTGATAAGATTTCTGAGTTACTTATTTAGTTTGAGGGGTTTCATACCTTTCTGGGTATTGCATTTCCTAGTTTTGGCCATGGTTTTCCTCTTTTTGTTATACAACTTGCTGATATTGGGATTCCACAAGGATGGCTTGTTATTTGAGTTGGTTCTCTGCTTATTCCTTTTGGATATAGCTACCTCAGTGCAGCTGTTTACATGATGGTATAGGGTTTCTGTAAATCTGTATAGTGGTAGCAGAGTTCAAATAATTTAGGGGATGGAAATTTTTGCATGGTATAAGTCATTAGTACAAGGTTTGCCTTGGAATAATTCCTATATGTTTGAGGGTTAGAAAGCATCCACTTGTGACAAGTGTTTGGACAGGTACATACCAAAAAGGGCATTATAGTCACTCAGTGATTGACCTAATGAGTGCCAAGTAGAGGGGAACAATTATATGCCTGTATCTGGATGATATACCTTTAGATATAAGCTGAACAATGAAAAAGGATTTCCTTACAATAGTGAGTATGTTGGGCCCACTGAAGTCCCACCTTCCTGCAAGGGAATGTCTGTTGCAGTCTTTCATTCATCCAGCACAAAACATGTTTTGAGATTGGTATTGAATAGCCTTTGTAGGGGGTTCAACATATCAGGTTTCAGAATAACCAGTAGGCAATCCACTATGCTATCCAATTGAGATAGACATTATGTTCTTGGCTTTGGGTACTAACTTCAGAAATTGTTGAGAGATTTGAGGGGGTTATAGACAATGGTATTTTATGTGAGAATACTGGAGGATTGGTGGGATGAAGTTCAATCTGAATTAGTTTGCCAGTGGATTGGCTATATCCTCTGGTCCAGGTATGTGATATAATTTGTTATTAGCTCACTGTAGTGCCTGTCATTGTTTGAGATTTCTAGCACAGTTAAAAATACTTTGTGGTTATCTTTCACCTGGGTTTATATTTTTACCTCATATCAGGCTTTGGTTGATTTAATCACAATCCTGAGTTACTTGTTTTAGTTTAGTGAGAGTGTTTTTAGATTTCTGAGAGTTATATTTATCTTTGCATGCAATAAGTATTTTTTCTTTTATTATGCTGCTCATAGGGCTTTATTTTTGAATGTGATGTTATATTTATTTCTGAGGGAAGAAGATGCATCTATGGAACTATTTAAATATGCATAGAGCTTGGCAGTAAATTATTTTGTACAGTGGAAGTTTGAAACAGGCTTAGTAGAGGGACCCCATCCCCAACTAATGCCCTGTACCAAGCATAGTCAGAAATCAGCCTTACTCAGATACAGTATGTGCACACGAGATCACTTACACTACAAGGGGGTTAAGAATGGTGTGGTAATTTCCTTTGACATTTTCCACAATCAAACCTGATTGTCTTCATTTATACTTTCAGCATGTAACAGCATAGGGCTATACATAAAGTGACTGTTTTCACTTTGTGGGAGGGTAGGGAGGCAGCCTGCATTTGCAGCTATGCGTTTTGTATTTTCCAGCTGTTGCTTTCTCAGCATATTGGGTGGTATCATGTCAGCTTTGAACATTAAACTTTGGACAAAACTTATTTCTTCCTTGAATTTATTTTCTTTTCTTTCCAGTAATTTTGTTCAGACTATCACTGGATCATAAGACTAGAAAAAAATTCCAAAAAAGCACCTTAGAGTATGTAACAGTCCCACTGGTTCTGAGGCCTATGGTAATTTTCTTGCTTTAACGAATTTCCTTTCAGCAAAGGCTTGAGATTCACATAATGCAAGCAGGGTAGTAAGGATGTAAATCTCAACTGCTTTATTTTTTGCTTGATTGACTCCCATGGGTACACATCTTCTTTTATTGTCAGTGGTAGTATGACTGAGCCCAGCTAAAATGTATTTGCTGTTGGGAATGTAAGGTTTACCATTCCAAAAGGCTTGGTGTGAGTGTAGGCCATAAGAGTGAACAGCCATTGCCAGGTGACCCATGCTGGTAGAAGGGAGGTGGCTGTGGCTCATAGCTTGGGTGTTACCTAGGGAGAGCTCTGTATGTTGTACCTACAGACCACAACACTGTGGAGCATGTGCTGCCTTGAACCTCCCAGTCCTTTAGTCAGCAGCACTACTGGAGCTCTAATGAGCAACTACAGGGGTTAGGAGCAGCAAGGGGAAAAACAGTAATTTTTTTTGGGGGGAGCAAACTGATCTGTCCTAGTGTAAATGGAAAGGTATTTATGGAAGACGTACCTTTGCAATGAAATGTTCATGCATCATGTAAGTAATTACTACCCTGGCATATACTTGCAATTGATCTGCTCAGAGATCAGCAATATAAAGGGGGTGTGGCTTGGTCAGCAGTGTTAATGTGGGTGTGGCTTGTTGAGGGGGCAGCAGTCTGGGAGCTGTGAGTACAAATTTGAAAATCCTGGCTACACCCCTGTGTGTGTGTGTGTGTGTGTGGGGTCTATATCACGAAATTAAACTTCCAAAATATCGAACACCATAAGTTCGAACTTGGAAGATCGAAATGTGACAACATTTAAACTTCAGAACAGTGAATTTTTTCCCAGGGAAAAAAATTGCTGTTCCGAAAAACACACAGACAACACAAGCACACCAAAAACCTTATAAACCTACACTAAACCTTACATACACAACTATCTATGCATTAACCTTATCCGCACCCTAACCCTAAAGGCCATTGCTATCGCATACTTACCTTACCCACACCCTAACCCTAAGGTCCGTCACTATCGTACACTTACCTTACCCGCTCCCTAACCCTAAAGTCCGTCACTATTGCACACTTACCTTACCTGCACCCTAACCCTAAGGTTTATCACTGTCACACACTTACCTTACCTGCACCCTAACCCTAATGTCCATCACTATCACACACTTACCTTGCCCACACCCTAACCCTAAGGTCTGTAACTATCGCACACTTACCTTAACCCTTCTGTAACATTCGCACTACAGTGGAGAAAGTGTCGAAGCCACAGAAACTCCCAACCGAATTCTTTCCCTGGGAAAGAATTCGGATTTCTGCGGCTTCGACATTTTCAACTTTCGAACTTCCAAGTTCGACCTTCTGTTGTTCAAACTTCTGGAAGTTCAATTTCTTGATAGGAACCCTGTGTGTGTGTGTGTGTGTGTGTGTGTGTGTGTGTGTGTGTGTGTGTGTGTGTGTGTGTGTGTGTGTGTGTGTGTGTGAATATATCCCCTTGCAGCAGTGTACAAATGCCTGTATTGCATATCTTTGTGCAATGGTTATACATTTTAAGGCCCTGTGACAAAGAATTCGGATTTCTGCAGCTTCGACATTTTCAACTTTCGAACTTCCAAGTTCGACCTTCTGTTGTTCAAACTTCTGGAAGTTCAATTTCTTGATAGGAACCCTGTGTGTGTGTGTGTGTGTGTGTGTGTGTGTGTGTGTGTGTGTGTGTGTGTGTGTGTGTGTGTGTGTGTGTGTGTGAATATATCCCCTTGCAGCAGTGTACACATGCCTGTCTTGCCTATCTCTGTGCAATGGTTATACATTTTAAGGCCCTGTGACAAAGAATTCGGATTTCTGCGGCTTCGACATTTTCAACTTTCGAACTTCCAAGTTCGACCTTCTGTGACAACCTGCCAGCCTCCCCATTAGCCTCCTTTATAAGGCCTGCAGCTCTCATCCACTTTAACAGCACTGGTTGACATTTTTAAAACAGATAAGCTCCATGGCGCATGCAATAAGTATGTAGTGCTCCAGTGAATACTAATAGATAGGGGTTCTAATCTCAATAAAGGCAACTCTGTGTGTGTGAGTGTACAGATATATTTTCACGCAGCAGTATACATATGGGTGTACAATTTTCATGCATTTTACTGCCCTGTCAGTAGCGGCAGGCCCTAAATAGCCCACATCTACCTAACCATAACTGCTATCTGCCACCGCCTGCATCTGTATGCACAAGACACCCAGGTGACATGTATCAAGGGCAGCAGACCTTGTCACAGGGTATGCATGCATGATCACATTGACTGCCCCCATTGTCCTTAACACACTATTCTACAGATATGCACCTAGCTAACCACTGACATATATAGCTGTACTTTGCTGATGCCATATGTCTGCTGTGCTGCCATGCCATTCTGTGCCGCTGTATTGGCAGCAAGTCTCCATAACTTAGCCACTCAGACCCCTGGAACAGAAACATACACAGTTCTGTGAAACACCTGTCATTCTTCAACACTACTGCCAATCTCACATTATTCAACAAAAGTACACAAAGTTCAATGTGTACTCATGACACATGCCAGCATACAGCACCTGTTTTGGCATAACACTACTACATAACAACATGTAATGTATGATAGTCACCCTGCACATCAGACACAGATGTGCATGCCCCTGGATTGATGGTATGGATGGCAGGGATGGGACACAGGTATCATCACATGCACAGGGTGTGGCTGTCAGAGGCCTAGGCTGTGCCAAACAGTTGACAGCATGTGTGTGAGTCAGGAAGGGATGCAGGCTAGCTGGGACATGGAGGGGTGTCATGTTTTCTGCTGGTGAGCTGCATGTGACCAATGTGTGAGTGTGTGGATGTACACATTCAAGTCCAGTGCTAGCCCTACACATGTGTATGTTGGACAGCTGTGGACCATGCATGGCAGAGTGGACAGTTCACTGTCTCTGGCCATGAGCACAGGAACTGGGTCTGCCAGAAGTGGCACTGGCACCACCATGCCCAGAGTCAGATGCAGTGCTAGTATATGATGGTGACTGGTGTCTGCTGGGCCCCTGTCCCCCATGGGACCACCCAGGACCATGTGCCCATGGCCTGCCACATTGTGGTGCCGACAACAGTCTCCCATCTGTAGTGCTGGAGGTACTGCCATTACGGGTGTGTGACTATGCACGGCCACGTGGACTCTCAGAAGATGGTATTGCTGACTTATGTCCATGTGTCTGATGCCTGACTCCAACCAGATGTTCCAGCACAGTGTTAGAAGAATATGTATTAATGTATATGTTTAGTGCTTATTAGAAGCTAAATGGGTTAACACATTTCATTCTATTTTATGTACAGCTCAATTCTGTATGAAATTATAAGATGGTTTTCAAACTGCAGTATGCTTTCTGAAACTGCAAGATGCTCTCTGACCTAGTATTTGCTAGCTCAGCAAAATTCATGTTTATGCCTTTTGGAAAATATGCTGAGAAGCAGGTGATTATCTGCTAGGTCAGGAAAATGAATGAATAGTGAATGAATAGAACAATACTGTTTTCTATAATGTGATTGAATATGAACAATCAGCCCTGTTCGTGTTATGAGAACATGCACAGCTGCAGAAAAGAAGAGATACATCAGACAAAAGACTGCTTGAAGAAATGAACTGTAATCTGTACTTGCTTTGTGCTCAAATTAGCCATAGTACCTTAAATGGTAACATTGCATAGTAAAAGTTGTATCTGACCGGTGGTCGTCAAGGCCACATTGTTTTTCTTAGGAAGTTTTTTTGTAAACTTGATATGCCAGCAGAAAATCATGGACAAACAGCTGCTGAGAAATAATATTGAAAGAACTTGTGATTTATTACGTCAGCCTAGTAGGCAATACCTTGTAAGAAATGTATAAAAATAGTTTCACTTCCTTATTCTAGTTAGACAAACTCTGTATTAGCACGTTTTTGTCTCCTTGCTGCAAGATTAAAGTGCCTTAACCTGAACCTGCCGTGTGTTGATCATTTTGAAGTTATTTTTCCTTTGACAGATTGGTCCTTAGGACCGGAACTCTCACTTCACCTCAGGTCAGATGGGCCAGGTGGCATGAAAATGTACGGGGAAGAAACCACATTGGTTCTTCTGCTTTGAAAGACCTCTGACTGAATTGTCATTCAAAAGAGGCCAGCCACTTTTCTGATCTGCGACTGGAGGACGAGTCGGTAACGAATCAGAGACGGTCAATCACGAAGGCTCAGGTAAGGAGAGATTTACCTTTTTTTCTGTTTTAGATCAGGGACTTGATTGAAAATATCTGTCAGGAGATTTGTTTTGTACAAGTCAGGGACAGAAGGATTGCAATCTTGTCATAGATCAGGGAAACAGAATAGGTAAGACAGTTATTCTAGATAAACTGTAAAACAGAAGATTGTGGTACCACGTGAAAATAAGAAGGGTTACGTAACATTTTTTTTTCTTTAACAAATCAAAACAATATGGGTAATAAGTGCACAAAATGTTCCCAAAACCCACCACTAACCGAAGACGCAAAATATATGCAATCACAGCGTGCCGACAATATTAGATACTATACAAAATGGGTTAATAAATATGAATTTGATGGCAAATTAGAAAAATCCTCGCTTATTAAACTTGTCAAACAGCTTAAAGCTGACAGAAAAGGTCAGGTAAAAAAGCAACGTCAATTGGGGGTTCCTCAAGCACACAGGTGGATTGAGGAAGCAAACCGTAGGGAGCAAAAAAGTAATAATTCAAAAGCTATGTTTCTAGATAAAGAAGACAATAATTTGGTAATGGCATCAGCCCCTCCACCCCCTCCACTTCCTGCACCAGAATATGAAGCGAGTGGACAAGCTGGTCCACCTCCGCTATACCCGGCTGTTACCGCAAAGCCAAGACCGTATGTTAGAGATCCCATCGAGACTAGGTCTCGAACACGTAACTTAAGAGGAGATATTGAGTTACATGAAATAAATAAAAATTAACGAGCTATGAGTGAAGAAGAGATATGTCCACTCATAGAAGTACCAAATCGACAAGCAGGACAGGCAGGATAAGACCCAACTCTCCTAGTATATAGACCGTGGACACCGGAAGACATCCGGAAAGCCACAGAGGGAATTCCCCATCCGAAAGTCAATTTTAGAAAATTCTTAGAAGACTTACAGGGCATGAGGTTAAGTTATCATTTAAATGGAGAAGAAGTAGAAAAAGTAGTCAGACAGATCGTAGGTCCAGATTGGCACATGATCAGTGGCAACTGGAATCCCCGTGACGCAGAGCATAAGCCACTCCCACATAGCAACGCAGAATTGGATAACAGAGTGAAAGGTCTAACAGACCGAATCTCTGAGAAATGAAAGCCTAGGGCAGACTGGACTTGCAGTAATCAATGCATCCAACAGGAAGGTGAAACTGTTGACAGATATTATGCTAGATTATTAGAGTGTTTTAATAACCATTGTGGAATGCAGGTACCTGAAGATCAAACACATGATTCCCCATACGAGCAGCAATTAAAGAATGCATTTTTGAAAGGCAGTATTTTGCCTCTAAGCAGCTTTATTACAAAGCACATGGTAGACCATCGTACAAGTAGATTACAGTCACTACTTGAATATGCTAGGCATGCCGAAAGGCATTTTAACAGTAAAAAGAAAAAGAAAGCCCAAGTATTTGCTGTAGAAGACAGAGCAGAAGTTTATGTAGTACAGTCCAGAAAAAAGGGCAAGAAAAATGCCCAGGGAAACAAACAATCTGATAAACGATCAGAAGAGTTTGAAGAGAGAAAGAAAAGGGGTGAATGTTTTAAATGCAGAAAAAAGGGACATTTAGCAAGGGATTGCAAACAAAACAAGAAGGCAGCCATGGAAGATAAGGAGGGTGAGGACTAACTATAGGATAGTCAAGAATCACTAGAAGGGAATAACCAAAAAAAGACAAATGCAAATGTGATAAAGGGAGTAGAGAATGTGATAGAAGAAATAGAGGAAGTACAAGAAATCACCGATGGTGAAGAAAGTGAAATTTTAGACTTGGCATTATTGAGCCTAGAGCTCTATTTAGCAGACACAAAACCAGAAGTTACACTTTTGGTAGAGGGGAGGGAAGTTAAATTCCTGTGTGACTCAGGGGCTTCACGAACCCTGATCCATCCTTCCAAACTACCAGAAAATTCAGAATCACTTGATTGCATATTAGTTAAAGCAGCTAATGGACAGCTGTATCGGGAACCACTCTCCCACAGCATAGCAATAACTGACCCTGTTTCAGGGATGACCCAGAAAAGCAAAATTTTTGTTTCTGCAAAATGCCCAGTGAACCTTTTGGGCAGAGATCTTATGCAGATATTTGGCATAGCAGTAGTACCGACTATGCAGGGTATGGAAGCACAGCGACAAATGGATACTTTCGTGGTACAACCAGAGGGTGAAACATTTTATTGGTACAGCCAGGACTTAGTTACAACTGGTCCAGGGGCAGTAACCGAAGAACTGATGAACGTAGCCATCAGTAAGTCCCCCTCCCTTGATACTGATAAACAGCATTTGTTGCACTGTACTCTGTATAATAATACAAAGTACCAGGACCTGATAAGGAATATGAGCAAGAACTGTTTAAAAACCATGCAAACAGATTAGTCTTACGTAATCTGTACTGGGACACAGAAGGGAACAGTGTAGTCAGCTGTTCATTGCCCCAGGAATTCTTTGCACTCTATAAATCTAATCGATTACCACATGTTAGTTTAACCAAAGACAAGAATGTGAAATGGGCAGATCTTGGAGAAAAAGTCACAAAGTGGGAGAAACAGAGTTAGAATTGTCAGAACAGGGAATACAAAAACAGAAGTTAAATTGGATAACACAGACTCACCCAGCTGTATACTTGCAGTCTAGCGAGGACAGCTGATTAGCACTCTTACTAGAAGAGGAAGAAAAAGCTTTACGGAGCATACCAGAAACTGTCTTGGTCAACAGAGAAATCAGATGTAGGACTAATTCATACAGCAGGACCAGTTACTATTATGCCAAAATCAGCATTCAGACCTCAAAAGAGACAGTATCCCTTAAGGAAGGATGCAGAAATAGGAATCAAACCTATAATAGCTGCTTTACTTAAGGAAGGAGTACTGATAGAATCTCCCGATTCACCATGTAACATGCCCTTATTTCCTGTTAGGAAAGCAAATGGAGAATGGCGTATGGTCCAAGACCTACAAGCTGTAAATGACGCAGTAATACCTAGAGCACCTACAGTGCCAGATCCACACACTATATTGAATGATTTGAAGCCTCAACAGAAATATTTCTCTGATAGATATTAGCAATGCGTTCTTTTCGATACCGATACACCCTGACAGCCAACATTGGTTTGCATTCACATTTCAGGGAAAAAGGTATACATACACGCGACTACCACAGGTGTATTGTGAAAGCCCAACAATATTTGCACAGGAGATGGCAAGCAACTTGGCAGGATTTAGCCCACCAAGAGGCAGCCAAATTTTACTTTATGTAGACGACATCCTGCTAGCAGCCCCCACCCAACAAGATGTAAAGAAGATACCATAGCATTACTACAATTTTTAGCCACACAAGGACATAAAGTAAACAAAAACAAATTACAGCTTTGGAGAAAGCAGGTTAAATACCTGGGATATGTAATATCCAAAGAAGGCAGAACATTAGATGAAGATAGAAAAATAGCAATTTTGCAAGCACCCAAACCGACTACCAAGAAGGAAATGATGTCCTTCCTGGGCACGACTAATTTCTGTCGGAGTTGGATTCCAAACTATGCCTTGGAGTCTGCTCCACTGACCAACCTGATATACAAGAAGCTTATGGCAGCACAAGATTTATTACAATGGACACCAGAAGCAGAATCAGCTTTCTGCAAACTGAAACAACTGATAGCATCCTCATTAGTTTTAGGATTACCAAACTATCATAAACGTTTTTTCCAAACTGTAAATTGTAAACAAGGTTACATGACATCAGTGTTAACACAGCAGCATGGGGATAAGCAATGCCCCATAGCTTATCATTCATCACAGCTGGACCCAGTGGCGTGGTCCCCGCCCCACTGTGTACAAGCAGTAGTTGCAGCTGCAATGGCAGTACAGGCTTCGGCCTCAGTAGTGTTGTTCCACCCTCTCACATTGAGAGTGCCTCATGCAGTCGCAATTATTTTACTGCAAGAAAAAGTAGCATATCTTTCTCCTGCTAGACATCTTTCCTGTATGACTATACTCCTGAGTCAACCTCATATGACAATTGAACGATGTACAAGTTTAAACCCGTCTACCATTTCTCCCGACCCCTGTGGATGGCACACTACACAGCTGCCTGCAGGAAATTGAGCAAAAGACATTGCCTAGAAAAGATCTAATGGATGTTCCCTTGGATGATGCCGAGGTGACATATTACTTGGATGGCTCATGCAGAAGGGGTCCTACAGGACAGAATCTAGTAGGGTATGCAGTAGTTTCTGATACTGAGATTTTAGAAGCAAAGTCTTTACCACACAACTTATCTGCACAAGCAGCAGAATTGATTGCTTTGACAGGGGCATGTACCTTGGCAAAGGAAAAATGTGTGAACATTTTTATTGACAGCCAGTATGCTTTTTCTACTGTACATGTTTTTGCACAACAGTGGAAAAATAGAGGAATGATAACATCTACTGGTAAACCGATTAATCATGCACAATTTATTTTAGATTTGTTAGAATCTATTCAGTTACCTCAGAAAGTAGTTATTTGTAAATGCATAGCTCATACCAAGCAACAGGATAGGATTTCAAAAGGTAATGCGAGAGCTGATATAGCTGCAAAACAGGCAGCTTCAGCTTCAGAAGTATTTCTTTTTAGTGAGGAATTACAACCTTCTGAAATTTTAGATTTAGAAATGTTAAAAACAATGCAGACACTTACTGCAAATGTAGAAAAACAGAAATGGATAAAACGAGGAGCAATTCTTGAGAAAGGGCTGTACATCTCCAAAGAAAGAAAACCAATTTTGCCGTCTAACTTGTTTAGATATGCAGCTTTGTTGAGCCATGGGCAGTGCCATGTCTCAACAGGGGGATGGTACAGTTAGTGAACCGGGTGTTCACTGCATATGGATTTACAAACTACACAAAAAAATTTTGTGCAGCATGCCATGTTTGTAACAGGCATCATGCACAAGTGCATTGAAGCCTAAGCAAGGGAGTTTCCCAACACCACCATACCCATTCCATACTATCTGTATGGATTTCATAGAACTAAACAAATGTGAAAATAAGAAATATTGTCTTGTCATTATAGATATGTTTTCCAAATGGGTGGAAGTTTTTCCGACCAAAAATCCAGATGCAGCTACTGTTGCAAAAGTCCTTGTTAAAGAAATTATTCCTAGATTTGGCATACCGGAAAAGATCTACAGTGACAATGGCACACACTTTGTGAATCAAACCATACAACAGTTGAGTCGATATTTTGGAATTTCCTTAAAGAACCATTATGCATACCACCCCCAATCCGCAGGATTAGTAGAGAGGCATAATGGGGTTTTGAAAAACAAACTTAGAAAATTGATTAGTGAGACACAGAAGAACTGGGTGCACTGCCTGCCTCTGGCACTGTTGAGTATGAGAACTGTTCCAAATGCAAAGGGGTTAACTCCTTTTGAAATACTGTTTGGGAGGGCATATTATATACCTCAGTGGAAACCTCTCATGCCTGCAGACCAGGAGGCTGACAGTTCACTTGCAGAGTATATGAGATGACTTTTTAGTAATAAACAACTTCTGCAGTTAAATTCTGTTTCAGATAAAGAACAAACCAAACCATCGGAAGCAGCAGTAGTCCCAGGCACGTGGGTCTGGGTGAAAGTTGTCACGAAAAGAAACTGGACCACACCGAAGTGGGAAGGGCCATACCAGGTACTACTGTCAACACCCACTGCAGTCAAGGTCACAGAGCGAGCATCCTGGATACATCTGACACACTGTAAATTGGTTAAAAACTTTGAACTGGACAAAAAAACTTGTTACTGTTACACAAGAACAAAATGACCAGATACGGAGCAAATAGAAATGCTGAACAACCTCAGAAGTATTGCATGATCATTCTGTTGGCCATACTGATAACATTAATCTTTTTGTTGTGGCCTTTCCTTTTTCCAGCCACACGAGCTAAACTGAATAAACGTGAATCATTCATAGACTGGCATCCGAACTTTAACACTTACCAAGCAATTAAATATGTGTATGCTGAAACTTTTAATGTTTCAAATTGCTGGATCTGCACAGCTATACCAACAGCATACAGGGGATTATTAATGACTGCTGTCCCCCTAGGGGTCAATGAGACCTGGGAAAATTTGCTTTTTGATACTACAACTGTAAAATCACAAGACAAAATAGCATTGTACCTGCCTGTTACACAAAAGGGAATTGTATGTTTTTACAAAAATTATACTGTTCAGGTAGGTTGGAGTAATTGTAATGTGACTATTCCTTACAAATGTTATACCAAAGCCAATAATGCAGGTTATATCTGTGATACAAATTATGACTCATATCTCGAATCGATTCATAAGACTATTGATGAAATACAGCATAATCCTGTTCTTTTAAAACAACTATCTATTATTGATAAGAAAATGTTTCATGCAGGGCAAGTGTATATTAATACTAAAGTAGAGAATTGTTATTTTGTTTGTGGGAAAAAGGCATACAAATGGTTACCTGAGAACTGGTCCGGCAGTTGTTTTTTGGGTTACCTGGTTCCGACCATATGACACACTGCAGTTTTGCCTCAGGGAAGAATTCGAAATGTCAGAGAGGTCACCAAGAAAACTGGAAATCCAATCAGAAGGCCTGAAAATCCAGTGGGATGAATCGAAGCAGGCTGGAGAAACCATAATTCCGTAAAAAACAAAGACAAACTGACACACATGGACTTGAGTGAGACTATTATATCGTGGGCAGGTATAGCCCCTGCATATGGCGCAGTGAAATCGATTTGGGAGCTGAGAAAACTGTCCATACTTCTTGAAGTAATGAGTAATGCAACTTTTTCTGCTCTCGAGTTAATGACTGATGAACTGAATGCTATGAGAACTGTGGTGCTTCAAAACCGCATGGCTCTTGACTTCACCCTAGTGGCGAAAGGTGGTACATGCACTTTAATAAAAGAGGAGTGCTGTTTATATATTCCTGACAACCAGCATGAGATAAACGACCATCGTGAGGTGATTCAGCAAGTGCCGACCATGACCAAACCAGGCCCAAACCCACTGACGGACTTTTTCCAGAATTTGTTTGGGGGGTGGGGTAGCGTCCTAATGAATGTCCTGATTGCCATTTGTGTGGTATTACTCCTATTAGGAGTGTGTGCTTGTTGTGGTATTCCCTGCATGAAAAGATTGATCAAAGATTTTATAGACATGTCAGTTTCTGAGACTTTGTATCAAAGTACTGAAATTGAAGAACTGCTGAAAAATGAAACACTTTCATAAGTTTTAAACTGAATGACTCTCTTAACTGCAAATTCTGAGTAGAAAGAGGTTAGGAGAAGAAGCAATTGTTTATGCTTTTGAAAATAGAATAAAAAGTATTAACAGGGGGGAAATGTTAGAAGAATATGTATTAATGTATATGTTTAGTGCTTATTAGAAGCTAAAAGGGTTAACACATTTCATTCTATTGTATGTACAGCTCAATTCTGTATGAAATTATAAGATGCTTTTCAAACTGCAGTATGCTTTTTGAAACTGCAAGATGCTCTCTGACCTAGTATTTGCTAGCACAGCAAAATTCATGTTTATGCCTTTTGGAAATGTACTGAGAAGCAGGTGATTATCTGCTAGGTCAGGAAAATGAATGAATAGTGAATGAATAAAACAATACTGTTTTCTATAATGTGATTGAATATGAACAATCAGCCCTGTTCGTGTTATGAGAACATGCACAGCTGCGGAAAAGAAGAGATACATCAGACAAAAGACTGCTTGAAGAAATGAACTGTAATCTGTACTTGCTTTGTGCTTGAATTAGCCATAGTACCTTGAATGGTAACATTGCATAGTAAAAGTTGTATCTGACTGGTGGTCGTCAAGGCCACGTTGTTTATCTTAGGAAGTTTTTTTGTAAACTTGATATGCCAGCAGAAAATCATGGACAAACAGCTGCTGAGAAATAATATTGAAAGAACTTGTGATTTATTATGTCAGCCTAGTAGGCAATACCTTGTAAGAAATGTATAAAAATAGTTTCACTTCCTGATTCTAGTTAGACAAACTCTGTATTAGCACATTTTTGTCTCCTTGCTGCAAGATTAAAGTGCCTTAACCTGAACCTGCCGTGTGTTGATCATTTTGAAGTTATTTTTCCTTTGACAACAGACAACGTGCAGTCAAGGACTGACAATGTCTCACCCCACCGTCTGTCCACTACATCAGTGAAATGATCCATGGCATCACCAATGTGGTGGAAGGAGTCACGGATGTCAGACTGTGCTGCATCCATAATCCTGAGCATCCATCTGGTGTTGCATTCGGAATGTGCCTGTGCCTCTATGACAGACAGAAACATGCAGTGTGTGACCCATGATGTGACACCTATGACAGGTGGTGGATGGGCAGCAGTCCTCCTTTGAGCACCCCTGTCAGTCTGACTGTGTGGGACCTCACCAGCTCTCTGGCTATGGCCAGTGTCTATAATCACTGATGCAATAGTTGCCATACTCTCCTGTTCGAGGTCACCACACTCTGGCTGTCTGACATCTGTGGCCTCAGGGGACTGGGGATGTGTGGACATGCTGCCTGTGTGCAGGTCATTGAGGGAGGAAGTGGTATGTCAACCCATGGGACAGATTCAGCCCCCCTACAACCCCACCTGTGCCCCAGTATGGCCACCATCATCATCAGAGTCCGATGAGACATTGACATCAGGTTGTGAAGGGGATAGATTTCAACCCCCACATTCACCTGTGAGGAGGAAGACAATAAGTACATTACTACCTGCACTATTATGTATGGTAATCCACACACACACACACACACACACACACACACACACACACACACACACACACACACACACACACACACAGCTGAGGAGCCACAACTGCATTGCACATATCACATCTTATTTCTGACCCCATGCACAACACACAGACTACAATATACACAGACAAGACAGGTCCTTATAACATGCACTGCAGCTAACTCCAGTTAATGTTGCCAGTACTATACACCTGTGTAATAAGCAATATGTTGATGTATCTGATAGACCTACACCTAAAACACAGTGCACCTGTCCCATCTTGCACATGCTGTGCCAGTTAAAGTATCACTGCCTCAGGTATGTGCCATACCCATATTGTCTGTGAACAGGCCTCTGTGAGTGATTACTTCTTGTATAGCAGACTGCATAAACCTTCTCAACAATAAGTGCAAATGTGTTACTGCTCCTGCAAATACACAACTATGATGACCCATTCAATGCACTTCAGTTAACCCCTCAGAAATGGAACATACAATTATTGTACTCTGGCTAAGCAAAACAGTTGTGCCTAGGTCAAACTGGCAGTGCTTAACATTCTTAGGGTATATATGATCTATAATCAATAGTATCACACTTAGTAGCTAACGTGATACTGTCTACATTGCTGATAGTCTGAGTAAGTGTGCACAACTGTACATTAAAACCAAACCCGCCACCACCCAAAGCAGATAGACCTAACACCCATATACTGGTATGCAGGGGCTGCCACAATGACTGATACAGTATTACAGTGATGAACAACAAAGGAAGCCTACCTGGGACCTCCTCTTATGTGGATGCTGTGGCATGCACCTCCACGATGTATGGGATGATGGATGGTTGGGAGTCAGTGGATGAACTCAGGTTTGCCAGGATGTCCTTTGTGGTCAAGTGGTCATTATTCTGCAGGCCCTCCACTGGTGGCAGCATGTCCCTGGCCACAGCGGCAGGCCTTTGCCATGCAGCATTGACCATATCTGTTGCCCAGTGTTGGACCTGCTCATAGGTTCTGTCCTGTAGCCCTATTTGCTTGGCTGCTGTAACAAGGTCAACCCACAGTGCTGCACATTGTTCACGATGCTGGTGACTCCTGGACAGCAGAATGTTATGATGCAGTCTGAGGCCATCCAGGATAACATTGTTTTCAGCATCTGAAAATGGTGGGTGCCTCTTTTGATACATACTTCCTGAAAGAGATCAAGAGGGGAACACATCACAGGACTGGATACATAGATATTTACTATGTACAGACCCTGCACAATCAAAATGGTCTCCACTATCAACTGCTACCTCTCACATCATACCCTTCAATCTATCAACGCTCTATGCATGTGGCTATCAACAACATAGTAGCAATATTGGTATGTCCCTGTGTGCCATTACAGAGTGTGCTGTATGTCACCACACCCACCAATGCCATCTGCTATAGTGTGTCCCCTATCGGCATAGTCTCACTACTATGTCATACAGCCACTGTCAGACATAGGTGCATGTTATTACATGTATATGGGGAGAGTCCAGTGACACCAGTGCACCACAATGACAGACAGCAATGTAAACCTGCTGTAGTATATCTTCCCTGTAGCCGTCATACCTTTGCAGTACACATATGTGTTCGGCATGTGTACATGTGCCTGGTATATGTGGTCCTGTTAGCACAAACATGTGGATGTCTGGCAAATGGTTCGCCAATAATTGCTGGTTGTTGTCAGCATATAGAGAATCTGGCTGTCACATGCCATGCCAGAACCCCTAGAAAAAGCTTATGGTACAGTAATATTTGTTACTCTATTCATACTCTTACTTTGTATGACCAATATGGACACTCTGTCACTGTCACTAAGGCTGAGCCTGTATCCCCCCCACAAATAATGGCTATGACCAGCATTCCTGTCATACAGGGTTGCCAGATATGTTAGCCATAGCTGTCAAGCAGTGATATATGGATGTCAACAAAACAGTGACCTAGCCAGATTACATCAGGGACAGTCAGGGACATGTTTACAATGTCTGAACTATTCCTGTGTGACATTCACAGACTGAGAGGAGCTGAATGAGAGTGTGTCATGTGATATGACAGCTATGTCCACCCTTACATACTGACAATATGTGTAAATCACAATCCAGTAAGTTTTGTACAGGATCCGACTGTTGTAGGAAGGAGTGAGAGGGCCAGAGCTGTGATTTCATTCACAGCTGGCACTGTTGAGAGGCATACCTGTAGCTGTTGGACAGTAGAGTATCACCAACATGTCACTCCCAGAGATGTACTGCAGGCCTACGGTTGTACTTCCCATTCCTCATAACTGCATCCTGCCATCTGCATCCCATTACATGGGGACATGGACAACATACCAGGTACAGTGACATAATCTGTATGTGAACAAATCCTCTTGAAAACTACTTGCTAACTCGTACTCTGCCTTGGTAAAGCAACTTACAGAGCTGTTTCCCATGGGCAGTTGCTTGACTTTTGTAGGTCATGCTCATTAACAGGTAATTGCCTGTGCACCAAGCTGTGGCTCAGACTTGCTAATTGCATCCAACACAGCTGGGTTCCACTTTCATTACCCAATGACATGGCACCACAGTACAATATTTAAGGCCTTCATGTAGGTCTTGTCCCTTTTCTTATTCTTTGAGATGGACGTTAGTGAGGTGTGGAGACTACAGCATCACAGAGGGTAGGTACAATTATTGTCCACTGTTGAAATTTATGAGGTATGTCCACAGGTTTGCATGCTATGTTTGGCCATTGTCAAATTATATTGTCATTAGTTCAATGTTAAACATTGTGGGATGAGGTCAGTAAGGGGGAAGAGACCTGTGAGTGTCAGACTTCATACCCATCAGAATATGCATGCTGCTGCAGTAGCTCCTAGTGTATCAGCTCACTATGTTCGTAGGGACAAAATGTGACACGTCCCTGTTACTAGAACTTTGCTCCCCAACTTTATGTATGAGTGCTGTCTGACTCACTTGTTCTAGGGGGTTATTAGGTATGGTAGGTCTGTAGCAAGTAGCTTAACATACAGCTGCATATGTTGCATGCTGAAGCTGCAGCCTAGGACACATAGGGGGAGTGTGAGCCCTTTGGAGGACAGCAAGGTGTATGTGACAATGAGGGTGCAATGTCAGTTCTATCGTTACACCAGAGCCAGGGTGAGGGTACCCATAACAGTCCAGTCAAGGCATATGCTTAAGGTTCATCTCTTATGTAGCAGTGCCAATCAGAGAGTACTAGGTGATATAAAGGTAGGCTATACGAATATGTGCAGTGTATCCATGCCTACAGGCCTTTGACTAGCAAACATGGATGGCAATTAATTCAGTGGCAGCAACCTGTTTTGGTTAAAACTGCATGACTCAGTCATTATTTGCTGTATTCACAAGAATGTAATTGAAGTGCAACACACTGGATTCAAATCCAGGACTGTGGGTGGCAAAATGTACTGTACTGCAAGGCATCTAATAAACTAAGCTAATGAGTCAGTGCTCCAGCAGCTGTATTTGCAAGATATATGTGCATGCATACAGTCTGTGACACAGGATTTGCATTAGCATGTGTTTTGTGAAGGGTATGAAGCATGACACTCAAATGTCTGTCATGATTTTTTAACCTCAATCTTTCATGACTTGCCAGTACTTTACCAGACCGATATGTTTTTGTAAAAACCATGCCAAAACTAGGGGGCATAAATGTGGACATTCTGCAACAGTCTGTACAGCTGACATATATTCCTGCTATCCCAGGCTTCATGTGCATCCATTATTATTTATTTGGCTGTGTACTCATGCAGTGTCTGCATCACAGTCACAAGTACACTCCCATTTTTCCTATTATACATACTTGGAGTGTGTCAGTGGCAATCAGAATATGTTAGTGGAAACACTTGCTTTAATTCAGAGCTGAGTGGCCTAGTGGGTTAATACACTGTGCTGTAGTTCATAGGATCCCGGGTTCAAAATGTGGCAGGGGAGATTGTTTTGCAGATGTGCCTAATACTGTAAGAAACAGATAAGATAATTAATGCATGTTTAAGAAGTTTTAAGTGGGTTTGTGCAGGTTTGAGAAGTACACTGCATAATGGTGCATTGCTTAGCTCCACTTAAACCCACGCTAAAACTAAAAAAAGAAAAGAAAAAGGGAGTGATAGGAAAGTAGTGAAATTGGGGCAAGCAGGGAGAAAAACATACTGAAAGGCAGGTAGGGTTGTGCAGGAATGGTATAGGAAAGGAACATAGCTTTCCATTTCTTCTATAGCAAAAGCTGTGCAGGTTTTACAGCATTTGGAATTTGGAGCCTCACACCCCAAAGAGAGGGGTTAAAGCAACATAAATGGGTTAATTAATTGTTGTAATACTTAGCTGTGTCCAGTGGATGCATGTGCAAAATGGAGAGCTATGTATAGGGTAATATATTTTTTTTTTGTGGGACAGGAGTCCTTTTTATTTTTTAAGGAGAGAGTGAAATGTTGTGGAAGGCATATAGGTACATGTGGGGAGGTAGGTTGGGTAGGAGAGGTTGCATTTGTGGGCAGACAAAACAGCATACAGTGGTGGTGGTGTGTAGCACATGAGGGGGTAAACACCTTGGACAGGAAGGGTGCTGTGGGATCAGAGGTCCATGTGCCCCCACATGGCAGCAGTGTGATTGAGCTCCCCTCCCATTGGCAGTCAACACTGTCCCTTCACAGCCCCAAAGGTGGCTGTGATGGAGGCTGGGCACTGGGGCCACCAGGCCCATACAGGTTGGTGAGTCTGCCTTCAATACAGTGCAAGCACTGCTAATACCCATAATGAACTATCCTGCGCACTATCACCAGTAGCTGACCCTGGGTAACAACACACCCTCCACCCTTCCTCCCAGGGAGGGACGGTTCCCATCCCCTGAGGTGGTTCCACCCATAGGTGGTGCAGGGCCAGTGGAGGGGGCACCACTGGCTTGAGTCCCCGATGTGCTGGGACCCAGTGCCATGGCCAGCTGAGGTAAGGTAGGCAGATTGCCAAGAACTGGCCTACCCAGTTGAGCTGTGGTGTTGAGGTACTTCAATGTGTAGAGGTTAGTAATGAACAAAACATTTAGTTAGTTATAACAGCATTCCAGAACATTGCAAATAACCCAGTAGCATAACAATGCATAGTATATGGAACACAATAATAAGTAAAATAATAGTCAGTATAGTAACATCATGCCAGTAATAGCTATGGCATAAGGCCAACAACATAAGTTATTCAACAAGATATGTTAGTATGCAACCATTGTAATACATAACAATAATAAAACACAAGACATAACATTTACAGAACAGCATACGTTAATAGTAAACCATAGCCAATGTATAACAATAATAAATTGTGATGAAGATAAGGGGTGGGGGATGAGAAATGTAGTCCATTAATACCAGTATAAGCTATATAGTTTGCAACAGTGCCATTATATACTCTAGAGGTCTGTCCTTCCTTTATGTATAACAGTGCTCTATAGCTGCTGTGGCATGTACATACCTCTCAAGCTATCAGTGTGGGACAGTAGAGACCAAGCAGTAACACCTACAGGTACACACTTACTGAGGACTATTACATGTCAGGTGGACCTACTGTATATAACTACCAAGGTGTACTGTGGACTGATGTAGTGTGACTGTGCTATTGACATAATCATGTCGATGATAGAGCTGTGACAGTGGGATTAGGCAATGGTGATTACAGTCCATGACAGCATGACACTTGTGAGACATGTATCATGTACAGTACAGAGAGTAAACAAATATCATGCTGTCCTTAGTAGGCATGGGGTTAGACCTTCAGCAAATGTTCAGAGACACACCAGGCATACAACCATTCCAAGACTACACATTTTATTTATTGTATTACCTTTTATTACTATTGTACTTGTTGCCTTTATTTTATGATGTCTTATCACATTCCTGATCAATGCTGTTAACAGTCTGTTATATTTGACCACACAAATTATTAACCCATAATAAGGGCTACTGCACCCATTTACCTGTAATTCCTGTGGGGAGAACATCTGTTAACAATGCATAACTGCTTCAGTAATATTTATTAGTACTTGTCACTGGATTCTAACCCTGGTCTGTGTGTGACAAAATGTACATCGGACACAGCATTTAACAAATTGAGCTAATGATCCACTGCTGATGACTGACTGACTGACTGATACTTGTCTAGAGCTCACCTGGAAACAAAATATGACCTTGTAATAGTAGTACAGTTTTATACAAGACTGCAGTGACAGTTGAACACATATGCATGAGAGTCATGCATGACAGAGATACTAGGTAATCTGTACATTAATATGTAGAATGTAGGTTTATGCAATAAACTCTTAGTTGATGGAAATATCTGTGACGTGTACAAACCATATCAGAGTACTGGGTTGGCTACCTGACCCATATACAGTTGCAGATGGTATATTTACAGTCTATAGCTATTGCAGTTTCATACTTGCCTGCAGCACCATACCTTGGAGCAGGAATGCGTATAGTTGAAAAGCAATGCTTAACACAAGGCAATCCTGATATACACAATGTACCTTGGGGTGTTCCTGGTATTGCTTCAGATGTTAGTGCAGTACAAATGTCATAATACATATATCTTGTAGTACAGCTCTAAATCTACAGTTTAGCATAACACTCTTTCTTAGGTAAACCTTGAGTCAGTTAGTGGTATTCTTTGTGTTTCTATTTCACAGCAGATGTCATACTTGATTTCATGAATAACAGCCCTACTTACACACATATTGCACATCACAGCTTTCTTAGGGGTACCTTCATGCAGTTATTGGCATAATTTTGAGTCTTTATTAAACAACAGTTGATATATCCCAGGTGTTGCAATACAGCTGTAATTCCACAACTATTGCAGCAGAAACTTTATTTCATTAACACTATCAGGTTTAATGCTTTAATCTTTATTGCACTATATTTGGCAGTAGTCAGTTATTGCAGTACAGGCATACATCTACATTCATTGCAATACACAAATCTGTACTATATATACCTACTGGCAGTGAATGAGTTACTCTGTCTTGTATATATGACTATAGATTGCAAATTGATCTGTACTCACCACGCTCATGGCACAACCTGGCCAGGTGCCCTGCATGGGCCTCTAGGTTGCGAGATCTCTCCTCTGCAGCTGTAGGGAGAGAAGCACACCATTATGTGTACCTGTCTATTACACATTCAGATTAGATATTAGTAAAACAATGCTAACAGTACTTACAAACTTGTGGACATTCCCATCCCGAGCATCCTGGACCCAGGTGTCCAGAGGTACCCCCTTCCAATGCTTCAGATTGTCATAGTGATGACAGACCTGCTCACCTGTGCAGGGGATACCTGTAGAACTGGTGAGATCATGTGCCAGTCAGTCCCAGGTCTCCGCCTTGTACTCTGATCCCTGGAACTGGCCCTACAGCAGCCGATGTTCATGATCTTTCACTAGGAGTCCAACCATGATCCTGGACTCCAGAACACCACACCACTATGCCCAGAAGCACATACATTCTCCAACACCTGCCAAAGTTCCTGAATGGATCAAACTCCAACTGTTTATGCTATATTCCCAGCTGTTGCACTTAATATAGCCTGTTCTCCCACCCTTACACACCATTGGACCATTTTTTTAAAAATGCCGTGCATCACTTAGCACTGCAAAAACCAGCTTAGCTGAGCTGAGCAGTACTTAAACTAGCAATGCTTAGCAGTGTTTAAACCAGCTAAGAGCAGCCAAGCAGTCTGTAAATAGAGATTGTTTTAGCAGTGCTTACCATGGCTTAGCAGGGCTTAGCTGAGCGCAGCTAATCATGATTTAAAAATAATTGGCATAGTTTATCTTTTGAAAATAACTGCTTAATTTCCCTTCCATGTATTCAGACTTCATACCTACTGTGCAGAAGGCCATAACTCTATCCATTTGGCTACATGGATATGTAGAATGTTGATATACTTTTACATATACCTGTCAGCTATGTATCAGCACTGCTAAGCACCACAGCACAGCACCCAAACCCACACAGCTATGCTTAAACTTGACCTTTGAATCATAAATTAATGCATATGGTTTCTGTTTTTAGATGTCTGGCATGTGTCAATCACAGCACACCATGCAAACTTTAAAAAATTAAAAAAATAAAACATTAATTTCCCTTCCATGTATTCAGACTTCATACCTACTGTGCAGAAGGCCATAACTCTATCCATTTGGCTACATGGATATGTAGAATGTTGATATACTTTTACATATACCTGTCAGCTATGTATCAGCACTGCTAAGCACCACAGCACAGCACCCAAACCCACACAGCTATGCTTAAACTTGACCTTTGAATCATAAATTAATGCATATGGTTTCTGTTTTTAGATGTCTGGCATGTGTCAATCACAGCACACCATGCAAACTTTAAAAAATTAAAAAAATAAAAAAATAAAGGAAAATAAAGTATAGGATTGCATTTATTGCTATCAGGCACTTAGACAGTGCAGGGGGTGTGTTAATCATCTACGGGCACAGTTAGTAACACACTCCCTACACTGATTCAGTACCACCTTCCCTGGCTCTCCCTCAGTAATGCTCCTTCATTAATATGCATGATGTGCTACCAAGGGGGAACATCGTACATGGCCACGGTACCTTCCGTGTAGGCTCTACACTATGCCTACATGGATTTTATTAAATCCTGTGCTTAGTTTATCTTTCTCTTTTCTGGTGGCCTAACCTTGTAGTTCATTGTCATTATTCTTTCAGTTGCTTCAAAGGTTACCTGCCACTTGGCCAGAAATTTATTTTCAATAGAAAGAACTAGCTCTGATACCTCCTCTACTGGATTAAATTCTTTAAGTTGGCCATTTTTGTTATCAACCTATTGTATTTCCTGAGTTCTCTGCTGTCCTGTCTTACTATGGTCATTACCAAATTTAACTTAGTATGTAAACAGAGTGCTGTATAACACTTTTAAATGGTGTCTTCTCTTTTTCACAATATTCTTTAGCAATGTCATACTGCTATACAAAGGTTCAAATGGTATAAACACATATGAAGCTTGTGGTATCTCTTTAACTACAAACTGTAAACAAAGTAACATTTTACTATCTACATCAATAACTTTCCTTAATAAGGATTTCAGTATTTTATTAAACCTCTCAATGAATCCATTGTTCTATAGGTGGTTGACTGATGTCTTCAACTATTTGACTTTAAAGTGCCAACACAACCAGTGTAATACCTTTAACTTTGATAACAGCACAGCAAACACTCCAAGAATATGTTGTACAAGAAAAAAAGCAGTCACATTATGAAAGCCAATAACATTGTGTATAACTTTCATTTGACGTAACAATAAATATTTAAAACCCAAATCACTTTAAAAAATGTACTCTCAAATCCACTGTCATAATTAAATCCAAAAATTCCCCATTGTGCCACACCTTAAAAGCCAGTAATGTCAATATATTATTAATGCTAATACATTCATTTAGACCTGGTGAAACACCTTCCACATTAATTCCTTTTCTTTTTCTTTTTCCTCCCAATAATAATTCATTATTCACCATCGATGTTATCTAAAAGTAAGAAAAAAACTTCTTAAAAGTTTTACATTTTTGCCGTTCTTTTTATGAATATTGCATATGGGCTTATAAACTCTCTCAGTGCTTGGTCTTCCTTACTAAAATGAGTCACTTGATACAAATGTGGCCAAATATACCACTGCCTGGGCATTACAATTAGCCTTAGGAAGGGTACCCTTCCACCCATGCAGCATTAACTTGCGGTGTTTGTAGTCATAACGTCACAAAATTTTCACTTCCTACATCTAAACATTCTACCTTCAGTTTTTAATGTTTTACCATTCTCTAACAAGGATTTTAAGTTAAATCCCATTTTGTACACAAATTGTGTATTTTAGACCACCACCACCCTGATATTTTCAAAGTGAGTTAAATTCCCCAATTTTTGGTATAATATCTTTGACAAGCTTGATATTCTGACTAAAATTAAAATCATAGCCAAATTGAAGTTCGTTGCCAATTCATGGACACATTTAAATGCTTGAAGGCCCTAGATAAAACCAGGGTGAACTTACTTTCTCTCCCTTAAACAACACATGTTGTAATTTAATTCAACAAAATTCCAGAGTATGTTCGATCATTAAACAAGTGAAGAAGAAATTCAGTCTCCCTTTCAACACATCATTATCCAAAACAATTCTAGATAACCATACATGTTGCCCCTTTACTAATGAATTTTTTGATGTAGTGGATGGCAGCTATCAAAATTCAAGTACGAATGAGGGAATATCTCTTTACGATATATGTTAGCATGTATTGTAATAATATTTGCTAATGGTTACATCTAAAAAATGAATACTATCATGAGAAAAGGAATTAGTAAAACTTAAAAATGTAGTAGTGCTATTCAAATAACTAATACAAATCACCAATCAGAGATCATCTTTTCCATAAAACAAAAATGTCATCCAACAATGTAAAGTAGCCCTTACAGTGCTGGAATATTTCTGATGTAAACACAAAATTCATTTTTCAATGGAGTAACACTAGGTTTGTGAAAATGTGGGCAGAAGTGACATAAAGGAAAGTGGAATAAGGACTTATGATTATCATAAGACACAGAAGCTAGTCTGTGTTCACTGTTGGCTTTGATGGTTTTAAAAGCTGCCTTCAGTTTCTTGGATAGATGTTTTATATTCTCATTGTGATGAGGGGTTTTGGCCTTACACAGTAGTCTAAGCAGTTTCTTCCTTCTGTTGTAATGTTTACTTATATTTATTGACTGCCTTAGAGGATTGTTATTGAATTTGCCCCTGTATTTGGTCCTTGTGGGTCCTATCAATGCATTTATTGAAATGAGCCTAAAGATCCATGGCATAGGTGGCTGTGTATCCCATCTCCATTTTTCAGATAGCATGGGACAACTTTATGATTTTTATTCTACAGTTATTGAAGATTACCTTTTTTCTGAAACCTCTAAAGAAAGTAGTGTTGGTAATCAAGACAGACAATATTCTGTGGGTAACATTAAACAGTTAATGATCAGACTTAACAAGTGAGAGACTGACCATGGATAGGGAACAGGACAGAGCTGAGAATGTGAGAACTAGGTCCAGGATATTACTAACATTGGTGAGGTTACCTATTAGATGGAGTTCAGTGAGCTCCTTGGGAGGGTCACAAGGTATCAATTTGGAAAGCGTGAAATCCCAGATGAATACTGAGACACCACCGCTATTGTTCATGGGCTTGAAGGCACAATAGGTAGAGCCCTCTGGCACAGACAAGGTCCGTTCATTACAGTTTAACCTTGCCTCAGTCACTACATGAAACATGGACTCATTCTAAATGCAGAAGTCCCTCCAAATTGGGACATTTGTTATTAAGACTCCTGCACTGAGAAGGGCCACCTTGATGTTATTTCATTTTTTATTTGATTTATTAGTTAGGCTGGGATAGTCACTAGATGAACTCTGCCTAAAACAGACACATTGTGGGTAGCAAAGCATTGATCTGTATGTGGAAATGAAATTAGAGGTATAGCCTATCCTTAGCAAAACATGTAGGATTGCCAATCATCTCACCTCAAGGAGACATATAGTGTATATAGTGGACCCCCCTTTGAATCTATCTATCATTCTCACTGAGGAGAATATACCACTCAAAACCAGAGTCTTATCCTTGATGGAAGCATTCAGATCAAGAAATAGCAAGTTCACTTTTAGGAAAATTTATTAAAAGCAGAGAAATATGGAAATCAAGAAAAAGTACAAATAGAAATGTTTATGGAAGATTTAAATATGTCAAGGTTAGAGGATGTAGATGTGGCTGAATTACTCACAGGATAGGAGGAGATGAGATAAAAATGATTATGTATACCCAATCTACAGGATCATCTCCAGGAATAGATGTTATTCCTGTGGAAGTATCGAAGCTAGGAGGGAAGAAAGTGATAAAGATATGGAAGGTTTTGTTTAATAGTATTTTAAAAGGAAGAGAAGCACCAACATTATGGAATAAAGCTGTGGTGGCTGTAATACCTACAGATGGTAAAGACCCATGCAATCCAGCTTTATATTGGCCCAGTTTGATTCTAAATCATATTTATAGTGTTTACGTATATAATGGCTAAAAGAGTGACAGAGGTGATTCCAAAACTGATAGATATGGATCAATGTGGTTTTGTGGAGGGAAGGCAAATGTTTGACAACATTAATAGAACAATGATGATGTGGGTGGGTCTTGATGCAGAGAAAGCACTTGACAGAGTAAGCTGGAATTAGGGCACTGGAAGCATTTGTATTCCCTAACAAAATAATAAGGCTAATTAGAATGATATATGAGGAATTGCAGGTGAAAATTAAAGTGGGTTGGTTCCTTTCTGATAAGTTCTGTTTGAATTGAGGTAGCACAAAGGGGTGTCCTCTTTCCCTTTTGTTATTTGTATTATATTTAGAATGATTGGTAAAGACAGAAAAGGACACAGAAATTCAAGGATTTAATTGGTATAGTAATCAAGAAAAGTTGGCTTTATTTGCAGATGATATTTAGTAACTGATAAAACCAAAAAAGGACATTTCAGTGTTGTAGAGCATTCTAAGACAGTTTCATGTTATTTCAAGATGCAAAATTAATGAAGATAAAACAAAGGCAATAGCTGTGATTATGTATCCACACAGAAATTGGTTCACAAATACCCATATGTATGGGGACATGATAAAATGAAGTACTTAGGAGGATGGGTTAAAAAGGATTCTGTTATGGTAGCTAAAGATATATGAGACAAGACTAAACAAAAAGTAATACAAAAACTGAAAAATTGGAAGCTGTGTTTTATGGATATGGATAGCAAGATACAAGCAGTGAAAATGTGTTTAGTCCCTTTAGGTTTATACACAGGTCAGGCATATTTTTATCAACCAGAAGAGAAGTTGTGGATAAGAATGAATAAAGAGTTGATGGATTTTATCTGGGAAAGGGGATGAGGGAAAGAGTCAAGCAGGATAAGTTGATCATTTCAGTAGAACAAGGTGGTTTGGGATTACCTGATTTGAAGGGCAATTTCAGAGCTACATAGTTAAGGCTCCTGTACATAGCACAAGTAGAAAGCTATAATTCAACGTGAAAAGGAACGATGATGAAACAGGGGGAAGATCAAGAAATAAGGGCAAAATGGGATTTTTGATGCAGATCCTTAAGGAGAATAGCAATAACCATATGGAATATTATATTCATAAAGTTCAATAAAGTGTTTTAAGAACTAAGCTAACATGGGAATGGATAAAGGAGACTCTGATGATAGGGATGACTGCAATTAGGGGTGCAGACAATAAGCAAGAGCGGGCTGGAGAAAACTGGCAAAGAAGGCAAGGTTTTGGGAGCACTGATTTCAGAGGAAAACATAATAAAATGGAAAGAGGTCGAGAATTAATTTGGACTGCAGGCTAAAAATTGCCTTCCCTATCATAAATTGATATCAGTGTATAGGCAAAGAGAAAGGAATAGAGGGATCCTAAGTGAAAGAACAGCATTGGTAAAGGTTTTCAGTAGAATCTAGAATAGAAGCTGATGTTAAAAAAGGGATAATTAGTAGGGCATATAAAATATTGCATGATACCTGTAGGAATCAATCAGAGGAGGTTAGAAATAATTGGGAACAGAAACTGGATAAGTAATTCACAAAGGAACAATGGGAGGATATATGTATGGCTACCAAATATTTAACAAAGTCTAGAAGATTTAGAATCTTTGCTTGGAAGTGTTTGCATAGATATTTTTTGTAACCCAAGCAGTCTCCAAAGAAATTTTCCTCAGGTAGGTTGCAAATGATGGAGGTATGATGAGGAAGAAAGAGATAATTCAGAATATATTTTTGGTAGTGTAATGAGTTGGCAAACTTTAAAAGTTCCCCTCTATACTACTCTGTCAGAAATACTGGAAGAGCAAATTGGTATAATTAAACAAATGACTTCTTGAGTTGTAAAACACAATTGTAATTGCATGTAAGGCCTTGCTGAGTTTAATTCTGGTGGCTGCCAAAAAAAAAAAAGACAATTACTAGAAAATGGAAATCAAAGTCTAAACCAACTGTATTAGAAGTAGTGAATATAGCAGAGATAAAAGAATTGGAAGAAGGATATTTAGAAAAGGGTAGGAGCAAATTATATAAAAAATGGAAATTGTTGGAACAATACATGCAGAACAATGTTTATGAGGTTTAAGAGAAGGCAGGAATTGAATGAGTCATGTAATGTTTAACTGGCAATGTATACAAGATTTTATGAGATGTATCATTTTTGCAACTGAAAATATGTCTATATGGTCTATTCTCATTTATATAAATATATGATTGCCTATACCATAAGTGATAATTCAATAAAGATGTTACTTGTTTTAAAAAATAGATACCGCGAGTTCTTTTGCCTTTTATGTTTTCTTGCCAGATTTTCAGTCTAAAATGGACTATGACCATGTCATTGTTATATTTACTGGAGGAGATGGATTTAAGGGCTCTTAAAATATCATCAATCCTGGTTCTGAAGAGTCAGCTGACCAGTCTGATGCATATGGAATCAGTGTGCCAAACAATTACATCACCAATTACTAAGAAGTTCCTAGAAGTTGATTTATTCTTGCTAGTCTCAAGGGTGTCTTGTTGTTGTTTTGACATGTTGATGAAGGGTTGTGTATAGTAGATGCATTTAGGGAGTTTCACTGATGCTAAGACTTTTCACCAAAGTCCCCAATCTCAACCCAGCCTTCTACCTCCAAAAACTAAACTTCATTACACTGACTCTGCATTCTCTATCCTAGAACCTAAACTCTGGAACTCCATTCCTCCCTCAGTTAGAGATGTCCAAAAATACTCAGACTTCAGGTAATAGCTTAAGGAACACCTCTCCACCCAAAGTGTAGCTACACAAAATACAGGTCATGTTACATGAGCCCTGCAGCTCATAAACAACTTTATCCCTATGTCATCTTCCTTGTTTCACCTTGTAATTCCCTCACTTACTTCCTCTCATCCATCCTACCTCCCACTTCTCTTTGCATCTCTTACACTTGATATTCTTTCTACTCCTCTTCCATCTGCATGCCTTCCTCACCATTTCTCTGTCTTCTCCCCATGGTATCCTTTTCTATAAATATTCTTACTTGCCTCTTCCAATTTCTGCATACTTCTATATATAATGATATACTGCCATCGCTGTAGCATATATCTTCTGAATCGTTATGGCCACATCTTGTCCTAAAAGCTCTGCACAACATAATTCCATGTCCCCATCCATTTTTGACATTGTAAACTGATTCTTAAACTAAATGTTGTAGCATATTCTTACATATGTAAATATGTTTGTTTTTAGCATGTCCTTGCATCTGAAATATGTTTTGTTCATTTCTCATGTAATCCTATTCACCTGGGCTGTGTCAGCAAATGGTCCACTGAGATCAGTGCACTACCCCAATAAACAAATATAAATAAATAATAAATAAATGCCTACTCTTACAAGTTCTAAGTAGAGATTTCTTTACAGTATCACTGTATGACTGTTGACTCCAACTATTATATGGATGCTGCATTTTTATGAGTGGAGGTGAAACAGCATCATGCTTAGGGCATCTATGGCATTTCAACAGCATGATGCTCACTATGTGTATGGAGTTTGAAAATGCCTGTCTCTAAATTAACAATGTGTTTACACCTTTTACAGATGGAATCAAGTTGGCTGAGTAAGAGTTCATTTTCAGTGATCATGTGGCAGTTATTTCACTGCCTTAGAATACCACATGCTCGAAGGCAGGAAATGGAAGAGATAGCAAACTGTTGTCACTCCATATTGGCCAGTGTTATTATTTATAGCAACTTGTAGAAAAGAGGTTGTAGGGAGGAAGACTGGAGGGACATTACACAGTCAAACTGACCTCTTAGGAGATAGCAATATGCAGACCTGTACTGTAGGTGATAAGCCTGAGTCAGACCATGCAGGTCCACTCAGATCAGCGCAAACCATTAAAGCTCTGAAATGGTTGGTGGCAGTCACCCAACAGAGTAAAGAAGAAGAAAAATATTTTTTTTTACAATGATGACTAATGGAAAAGACTTCACTTATACATGCAAATAACTATCCAGCCACAACTACGCTGGCTGTGCACTCAGCTCAGCTAAGTGTAGTTGATCTTAATATAAAACAGAAAGTAAAATGTAAAGACCAATGAAAGAACAGCTGTAAATATGACCAATTAATGCAAACTGAAGTAAGTATAAAAAAGCAACAGAATTAGCTAAGTTAAATTAAGTGTAGTGCAAACAATGCAGAAAAATGCAAAATAACTTCCCTGGGTTAATTGTGAAGAAGCAGACATTCAAAGCACCTTTTGTAATGTTTACAGTAGGCACAACCAATTCAGCTTCCTGAAGCCTTTGTTAAAAAACAAAATCAATAGGAATGCAGAGCTAATCTCAATATAGCAGCAAGTAAAAAGTAAAAAGAAATTTAAAAAAACAGCCATAAATATGACCAATTAATGCTAGACTGCCTAGAAATAGCTGCAACATGAACTGTCACTAGGAAAATAACTAATGTTTTAAGACTGCTGCCACACCAGGCCTGAACTAAGCTAGGAGTTCATAGGTTCATAGGTAGGTACTAGGCTATCTGCCCTAGGGCATTTATAAGCCTAGCCAGAATGTGTTGGCTTTCGCCTCCCTTTTAGACTAGATTCCTGACCGTCTGTCCAGCAGGGCCATAGAAGTGATAACAGGAGTAAATTTACGATTTCCAATCCACTCATCAAGATTTCTCCTGAAGAGGATCAGTGAGGGGCTCTGCCTGACATTGACTGGGATTCTATTCCAGAGAGAGGGAAGCCTTTGGGATATGAATCTATCCTTCCAGCATGTCCAATTTATTGTTGTGCTAAGGTTTAAATCCCTGGAGCATGTAGCTCTAATAGATTTAGTTTTCTTGAGGTGGAGCATGTCCAACAATTCCGGGTTAGACATGGTCTTGTACGTCAGGCAGAGATCGCCTCTGAGTAGGCGGTAAGCAACTGAGTAGAGCTGGAGTTTCTTTAGTCGAGCTGCATAGGGTATCTGTTTGAGGCCCATGATCCTCTTGGTGAGGTATTTTTGAGGTCTCTCTAGCTGTTGGAGGTGCCGGGTAAGGTACATCCCAAATGGGGCATTGTACTCAATTATGGGCCTGATGAGCGATGAGTAGAGGGGCACAATGACCTCTCTTGATCTAGATGTGAACCCTTTTGTGATTAGGTGAGCTATATAGAAGGTTTTACTAACCACTTTGACAATGTGATTGTCAATGGAGAGGTTACTATCTACTTGGGTCCCCAGATCCCTAATTACTTCTTCCGTACTTAGTGGATTACCTCCTATGTGGTAGTTTGTGAACACTTTGTTTTTCCCAAAGGGGATGACTATGCACTTTTTTGGCATTTAGCTTGAGGCCATGGTTCTGACACCAGGTATCCGTCTCCGTAAGGCCCTTCTGGAGGATGCTTGTGTCAGCCGGTGAGTCGATTATGGCTCCCAGTTTGCAATCATCTGCGAACTTGGTAAGCCACAGTCCTCCCGTGTTTGCCTGTACCTCAGAGAAGTATATACCGAACAAGAGGTGTCCCAGGACTGAGCCCTGTGGGATGCTACTTGTAACCAGTTTAGAGTCGGACATGGCACCCATGACTCTGACCATGTGAGTTCTATCCCTGAGCCAGTTTGCAACCCATCTTGTGACATATGGGTTAATATTTAAGCTGGTAAGCTTATTTATGATGTCAGAGTGGGGTATTGTGTCGAAGGCCTTTGTGAGGTCCAGGTAGGCTGTGTGGACTACCTTTCCCTCATATATGGCTTTGGTTACTATTTTGAAGAAGTCAACTAGGTTTGAGAGGCAAGATCTGCCTTTAACAAAGCCAAATTGGGTAGGGTCCAGTGTTTGGAGGTTCACAATGCCCTATAAAGTTCTAGAACTAGTAACTAATGTAGAAGTTCGTCCCTTTCTTTACTTGTCCTATATAAGAGGTCATGTTTCTATTCAAAATGGGTCAAGAAGTAATCAGACATCCAGTTCACTATCCCTCCCTAAAACCTGAGTTACACCCTTTCACTCTCTCTTGCCCTGTTTAAAATATCATCTTTCTATTGTGGTCCTTTAGAATGCTTGTGTCTTACTTGTGAGTTCACTGACTCAGGGCTGCTTTCTCTCTTCGTTTGCTTCAAAGTGGAAGGTATAGCTTCTTGCTGGAAACACTGAAACTGCAGCATTTTTTACCTTTTCCATGCAAAACTAAGTTCAAAAAAGAAAAAATCACTTTCTTCTTTCAGTATAGACATCTTTAGTGCTCTTTCTTTTCTTTTGGGTTGATCTCCCTATATCTTTATGTGCGTTGATACCACCCGCTCAATTCCTATTCCTTTTCTATTTTTGCTGACCCCCCACAGCAAAGAGCATCTTAGAAGAAAATTTATAGTCAGTTTAATTGATGTTGTGTCTTATGAAAACATGTTGCTGAGAGGTTGCCGCTGTTTGAATTTTCTGCTTGGTACTAGCAGAAATAGGCACAAACTCCTCATTCTCCTGCTTAGTTCAATTTTACTGCATATTTTGTTCTAAGGATCCTCACTTAGATGGCCTACTTTTTCTACTTTGGTAATAACTTCTGTGCTAATGCTAGGAGGACTCTTGCATTTTGTGGCTGTGATTGCTGATTTCTGTTTTGCATTGATTTAATTTCAGAGTTTTCTATTGGCTCATGTTCAGTTCCTATAATAGCATCTATTTCCTGCTGTATCATAGGGACATACATCTGACAACAGACAGTATCCTTTCTACTATGTTACAACAACCATATTCTAGCCTCTTTTGTAGCTCCTATGCCATCTTCCTTCACCTGTTTTTTATTTTGGATCTATGTATAAGGGTCACTGCCTTGCATTCCTCACTCACTTCATTTTCATACTGAATGGGTGCATCAAATTGTTATTCTGCCTCGTTTTTGTTCATTCATCAGCCTGCCACACTGTGTAAATGGATTCTCCCTCCCTCCACTTTCGCCAGTGCTTTAATATGCTGAACTATTTTTTAAGAATTAAACTGTGAGCCACCTTAGGAGTTGCAGCCAAAGGGTTCAACAGTTCTCCTAGAAGTGTATACATTTCTACATGTATATGGGATACCTTTTCTATAACCATAAATACATATTATCTCCACTTTATGGTTGTTACTCAACTCCAGGACATCTTGACAAGGGTAATCCCTGCTTCCAGAATTCAGCAGAACTTGAACCTCCCTTCCTTCAATAAACACAATGCACATTGCTAGCTTGTTTGAAACACAATGCAATAATGCAGATTCAATTGTCCTGCATGCTATTATATCACACTTAATTAGAACAACTTAATTTAGAACATACATTTCGGTTTTCACATTTTTACTAGTATGATTTTTTTCAGTGTTAGTAATACAAAACTTAGCAATACGGCCCCTTCTTCCACATTTGATAAAATTATCACATTACTGGAAAACCTCACCCAGACTCTATTACAGTTTGCTGTGAGGGAAAGATTAGTTTGCTTTTTATTTGTTGTATTTTGTATTACTTTATTGCCTTTTTCTATTTTGTATACTGTGATTTGTTTTCTTTACACTGTGTTTTACTTATACTCTACTTTTAACTGCATATTAAAACTTGAAAAGAGTCCACAGCTCTGTCTATTGTGAGTCAGACAGAAATTTTCCCACCCTTCCACCCAGTTACTGTTGTGTTTTTAAACACCACTGTCTTTCTAGTTGTCTGCCCCTTATGTTAATTTAACCATATATCTAATTTCCTCTCTGTTTTTACTGGCTGGTGTGAGTAATCACAAAATTATCATTTTGTGAAATCACTCCCCTTCAACTATTTAAATTTATTGGTCATCCTACTGTATTCCATAGTACCAGAATACAGAAGTGACCACCCCCTTTTAATCTATCTTGTTGTTTTCAAAATAGCGACTCTCCACTAAAACTTAACTTTTTATACAGATAAAACTTAAAGTTACCTACTTTCACATCTAACTCCTCTAGTGCATACTGCAGTGTTTAGGATAAACATTTTTTTTCATCTTACCTTTAAGCATCTATTGCAAGACCACCATTTATTGGAGAGCCCATATTCTGCCTCTCAGTAGTCATCTTGGGATTAATGTTTCTGTTTTCTCCTGGTGAGAGAAGGAGTGCAGTTACATTATTTCCTTGAGACTGCTGATCACCAGAAAGCTTAATAGCTGCTTTATAGGTGACAGCTTGGAATCTGTGTTTATATTCTGATCCTGGTGACAGTAGGACCAGAGTGCATTGTTTCCTGACTCTTTCTGGTTGGAGAGTGAGTGTCTGTGCTTAACGTAGCTGATTGGTCTGGTTGCTATTTGAGAAATCTACCAAAAAAAGGCTACACTCCTGCAGACCCTTGCATCATCTGGGACAAGACTGTGGATCACCAAACAGATTGTGGCCTACATCTCTTCTTGGGATTGGTGCTAACATTTTGCTTCTGGGAGAGAAGAAACAAAGGAGTATTGTATCCCAACAGAATGAAGCTGTGCTGAGACCAGTATTAGTAGTAGGAGTATTGTATCCCAACAGAATGAAGCTGTGCTGAGACCAGTATTAGTAGTAGCCAGGCAGTAGCCATTCATGCGACTCCCCTCTTTTCATCATTCTTGAAAAGCTAATTCTTTAATTTTCAGTAAGTACTGCTTGATTTCTTTCTAACTTCAGAATATCTTCCTAAATAATTCACCCTTACATTTTCAGGGTCTATGTTTTAGTTTCCCCTCAAGTGTTTGGCAGTGCTCTGTACAGACTCAGATACCTTGAGTGACATTTTCCTGTAAAATGAATATATAAGGAAATAGCTCCAGTACTTAGTAATAATGACCATCCCTCCTGGCATGTCTAAAGGTCAGTTCCCTGTGCTTTCTCTTTTTAACCTGGTGATCTTGGGCATTCTGAGGCAGTATAGCAACTGCCTCATGTACACAGACAACCCTCTCCTCTTACCTCCCAACACTCAGACTTGTGAGAGATGCACTTATATATCCAAATTGGAAGCCATGCACTCTCAAGCCAAGACCAGAATAGCTGGTCAAGAGGAGTAGGTCAACACCTGCATCATACCACATGCAACACATAGGCCTCCAAAACACCCATCATCACAGCTCTCACAGAAAAACACAAACCACACACCCACCTTCGCGGAGGCCCTCAATAGAAATCTACCCAAACAGCAGAGACCTCTAAGGCAGAAACGCACTTGACCACAACACAGTATAAACCACAAGACACATATCTCATCTACACAGTGTGCCCCTCAACCTAAGCCCCTAAGGCAAAACAGCTTGCCCAATACACTAAACATACATGACTCGATAGTGAGGCACATTGATGTCCCACTCACTAGGTTGAATAAGGAGAAGGTAACAGTCAGCTGTCTATCAGGTGCCAGAATCTAGCACATAACACACGCACTCAGATCACTCCACAACAAGTACAAGTATGATTCTGTCATTGTCCATGTGGGTGTGAATGACCTGAGATGCATCTCCCTGGACTACATGAAAAGAGACATGGTGGAGCTTTTGGATTATGTGGCCCAGGTAGGTATGACCCTAGCCCTGAGCAGCATCATACCATCGCCCAGAATGATACTCCAGTGCAAGCAGGCAATGATTGACTATAACAATTGGCTAAGTTTCTGGTGTCATTCTAAGGGGATCCAGTATCTGTCTGCTTGGGATGACATGATTGACAGGCCTCAATGCTTTGCAATAGATGGCCTGCATCTGTCACCCCTGGGTTTCCAGATACTGGCTAAGGCGCTTGCCACCCCTTTAGTGCCTTTTTTAGGCAATGTTCCAAAGAACAAATTACCACTATAACAGCTATAAATAAATGCAGTCTTTGGGTCATGCTGCTCAATGCTAGAAGTCTAAACCTCAAGATGCACTTGCTTGAAGCACTCCTCAAAATGGAGAATATCAACATTTGTGCTGCAATGGAGACCTGGACCTGCAGAAAGCACCCCTGTGCTACCAGGCTATAACACATTCCATGCCTTTTGGCCCCAGAACATGAACCAAAGCTCCAAAGGTGGTGGTGTCTCCATATTCATAAAGGATTTGCACACCTCCAGACCAGTAGCCCAGCAGAACGCATCAGAGATACTTCAGGTACAACTAACATTGGGTAAGATGGTGATTTAGGTCTTAGCCTGCTATAGGTCCCCAACCATGTCCCAAGACTCCCATTCCATGTTCCTAAGCACCCTGGAAACTATTAGTATCCAACCCAACACTCTCATACTAGGGGACTTCAACTACCCCTCCGTCAACTCGGAAGCTACTCATGCACCAATACACTGGCTCAACACTTCCTGGAATTCATTAATTCCAATGCCCTGGACCAGCTCATTCTTACCCCCACTAGAGGATGCAACATCTTTGATCTGGTTATTACTAACATGGGCAACCATTGCTCTACACCAATAGTCAATTCCTCCCTGGTTAGATCCGACCACAAACTAATCACCATGGAAATCCACAGCTCACCCACACCCCCGCAAAGGTAACCACCATGAAAAACTTCTCCAAAGCTGACTTTGGGCTCCTAAAAACAGAGGTGGCTAACTTTACGGCACCCATGTCAATGGAAAATAGATGCATGACTGCTGAATCATACACCAATGCATTGTACGAACATGTACATAAATGCATGGAACTAGCCATACCCAACAGAACCAAACCACTCTCCTCCAAAAAAGGAAGCCAATCTGGTGGTCCCCTGCCATTAATAAACTCTACAACCAAAGGAAGTAACTATTGCAGAAAAAGGTGAAGTCCCAAGACTGGAAAAACTCCCTTATTAGCCTCAACAAAAAGTTGAGATCCCTCATCAAACCCCTGAAGCCAGCTATGAATGCAGAATTGCGACAGACACTAAAAACAACCACAAAGTCTTCTATAGTTATATCATGAATCTCCATTTCAATACCCAGGTTTGCTGTGAGTTACTGCACAATGGTATCTCCTACACTGAGCCAATAGATATTGCCAACATACTGGCTGACAGATTCAGTGCCAACTTTACCCCTCTCACCCCCACTAAAGGAGTGATCACAATGCCAGATGAATGTCAGGTACCCAGCAAAGGTTAAAGCTGCATTGTCCAAGGTCAAGAATACAGCTTCCATGGGACCCAAAAATTTCCCTGGATGTGTTCTATATGACCTATAAAGTGAACTGGCACCACATCTGTGCACCCTGTTCAATCACAGCCTCACCTCAGGCTTTGTCCCTACCAAATGGCACACTGCTACAATCATCCCTCTCCATAAAGGGGGGAGTGACTACAAACCCTGGGAATTATTGCCCCATTAGCCTGACAAGTCTGACATGTAAGGCTATGGAGCTCATCATCATGGACCTAATTAACAAGTATACAGGGACTCTCCAAACTCTAGATCCCATGCAATTTGATTTTGTGAAAAGTAGATCATGCCTGTTCAACCTGGTTGACTTCTTTAAGTCAGTCACCAGAGCTGTGCATGAGAGCAAGGCAGCTCATAAAGCCTACCTAGATCTGGCCAAGGCCTTTGATACCATTCTCCACTCAGGAATTATTAATAAACTCATCAAACTAGACATCAACCCCTATATATCACTTGGCGGGTTGCAAATTGGCTCACAGATAGAACCCAAAGTGTGAAAGTAGCAGACTCCAAATCAGACTGTCGACCAGTCACGAGTGGAGTCCAACAGGTATCAGTCCTGGGTCCTCTTCTGTTTGGCATCTACTTCTCAGAAGTCCAGGCCAACACAGAGGGACTCTGGCTGACCAAGTTCACAGACAACTGCAAGCTGGGAGCCATTATTAACTCCCCAAGTGATTTAGACATCCTATAGAAAGGCCTCATTGAGACCAATGACTGGTGTCAAAACCATGACCTTAAACTTAATGCCAAAAAATGCATCGTCATCCCCTTTGGAAAAAAACTCAGTTCCCACTAATTACCACATCATAGGAAGCCCACTGAACACTGAAGGAGTTATAAGATATCTGGGGACACAGGTTGACAGCAACCTCTCCTTCCACCACCACATTGCCACTGTGGTCAGGAAGTACTTCTATGTGGCACATCTCATTACCAAGGGTTTTGCATCCAGGAAGAAAGGGGTCATCATCTCTATCTACTCTTCCCTCATTAGGCTAATGATTGAGTCTAATGCCCCACCTGACACGTACCTTACTAGACACATGCAACAGCTGGAAAGGCCACAAAAGTACCTCACAAAGAGGATCCTAGGCCTTAAACACATGTCCTACATGGACAGACTCAAAAACCTCAAGCTATTCCCTGTCTCATATCATCTACTAAAAGGCGATCTCTACTTGACTTATAAAGCCACGTCTGACCCAGCTCTGTTAGAAATGTTACATCTAAAGAAATCCCAATCCCTCCACACCACATGCTCTAGAGACCTCAACCACATTACCACATTCAACAGAACATACTGGAGGGACAGGTTCATAACCCAGAGACTGCCCATGCTCTGGAATAGACTTCCCATACATGTCAAACGGAGCACCTCACTGGCCCTCTTCAAGAGAAATCTTGATGAGTGGATGGGATATAGAAAGTTCACCCCGGGGATCACTCTAGTTGCTCTACTTGATAGAGGCACTGGGAATTAACATCGGGCGGCATGATGCCAGGGCAGTTCTATGGGCTAGGCTTGTAAAGGCTCCATGGCCATCAGCCAAGTACACACCTATGAACCTATGAACTTACTGTTTTTGATTTATAAAACAGCGTACCTTTCTTACTGCAATTTTAGACTTAAGATTTAAGCAATTCAGTTTTCAACATTTGTCATTGATAAACATGCCACTAAATTTATTAGCTTATCATAGCTCTGAAGATCACTTTCCACTATCCTTGTTCTTATTTTGCTAGGCAAAGCTGTTTAAAACCTATCTATCAATAAGCTTTCTAGTATTTTCAATCTACTGTTGCTGTTAGGTTCTATCCAAAATCATTAAAACATGCTTTAAATCATTTATCTGCCATATTATTATATTTGTACATTCTTGTTAAAGCATAATACAGATAAGAACTGTCTAGCATCACTGCACTGTGGTCCATTGTCATACCTCATTGTGATTCATAAAGAAATTACAGTCGTTAGATATGACAGTGAACCAGACTATTAGTGTACCAGCCATCTTCCACAGTGTATCATTTATGAATATCATGCCACCAGTGCATAAAAATATATAACGGTATAATAACTTATTTCCATTTTCTGAAGGTGACCTATGTCTAACTTATTTTCCATACACTTGATAAATGCTAGTACACAGCCACTACTACTGCAGAGAATTTGTTGAATGGACTACAAGCATGTGTGTAAGTTTACAATGCAACACGATGGTCAAATTATAGAAATATAAGTACAGAACTTTTAGAATCAGTAACAAAAATGTATGTGTGTGTGTGTGTGTGTGTGTGTGTGTGTGTGTGTGTGTGTGTGTGTGTGTGTGTATGTGTGTGTGTGTGTGTGTGGGTCTTCTACAGAATGTCGTATGTGTGTTTTGTCAACAGTTATTTAGTTGACCATTTATAATCGCCTAAGCAGCTTCATTCTTGGGGTGGATTTCTTGGTATCAATGTCCCGAACACACATAATGAATAATTTACAATCAGATCATACACTCACACACACACACACACACACACACACACACACACACACACACTTACCTGAATCCATAACCACAGTGGAACCTCAGAAGCGTAAAATTCAAAACCTCCGGTATTTGAGGTTTTGAAATTCGCGCTTCTTAGCTTTCGCTCTTTTCAGGATTCCACTTTATGGGCTTGAAATACTGAATTTCGACATTTCAGTATTTCGATCTTCTAAAGTGAATCCATATATTTATATATATATATATATATATATATATATATATATATATAGATATATATATATATATATACATCTTTACTATAGGGAGCAAGTTTTGTGTTTTGTAACAATGTTACAATTACCAAAGCCATGAGTCATAAACAAAGTTCTTAATCCTCCAGCCGAACACATTTTTATGTGCGGTACAGTCAGTGCCACCGCATATTCAATTTAGTTACTGTTTGTGAGTTTTTATGTTAGGAGTAATATTTCTTATTGTCTTCAGTGGGATATGTTAATCATTTAATTTTCTGCTTAACAGGCTTTATGTAGTTTGCACACGAGTTTTCGAGTGGAGTGTCTTCTAAATTTGTAGACTACTTTTGAGGTCATTTTTAATCTGTATTATACCATATGTTCATAACTTATGTATTTTAATTGTCAAGTGAGACTTAAGTTAGAATTTGCTGCTTTTTTCAGTTAGTTTATGTAGTCACTGGACCAGTTTGATTGCTAATATTGTTTTCCAGATGGCTATATTTTGACAGTGTTGTATTTTTATGTTTTTATTTTAACGTCATTCAACTATGAATACATTTAATTTTAAGGGTTTGATTAGGATAACAGTGTCATTTTTGTAGTGTGTGTGTGTGTGTGTGTGTGTGTGTGTGTGTGTGTGTGTTCTGTGTATGAATTTTATAAGTGCAGTATGTGAAGCTACAGTTTTCTGTTACATTGCAGAGAATGAGAGGTACAGTCCTGTGTTTTATATTACTTTTTCCCTTTTAATTCTGTCTCTTTTGTCTTCTACAAGTGTAAATATGTTTTGTGTATGCTAGAATATTTTGTGACTGAAAATATGTTTGTAGTTTGTATGAACAATTTGTGAAATTTTGTGTTAGATTTTAGCTAGCAGCATAAATATAAAACAGGGAATTTTGGTGACTTTAATTTGACTCAGAGAGTGTATATGCAATTGTGCTAGGGATACAACATTTTCTGATGCTCTACACGAATGTGAACAAACAAAATCATCTGCACATAGTACCAAATACTTGTCATTATCCCACTCTTAATCTGGAGAGCCCTGCTAGGATGTATATATGCCTTCCATTGTTGATCAAAGATCAGTATTATTGAATATGAGGAAGGTGTGAAGCTGTTTTCAAATGTTAACACTATCAATTATGAATGTCATTGAACTATGATATTCAATCTGCATAGTATGAATTATATCTTATTTATTAGTCTATCACATATATCTTAGACACTTATCCCATTGTTGGTATTAATTTCTGTTTAGCTTCCTCATCTTATCATCTGTACACAACTGACTGCTAATTGCCTGTATGCATCTGTGTAATTATGTGTATGTGTATGTGTGAAATTACTTTATAGTATAGGTTGGAAGCAGTTCCCCTTTCCCCACTGCTGTGCGATCTCAGAGTTATTATATATAACTTGCTGGAGATGTAGTTACACAGTTTTTTTTTTATTTGATGTTGATTGTGAGGCAGGTACTGTGTTACCATGTGTATGGCACAGGTGTTTAAGAAGTTTACATAGAGTTAGGGTTGAAGATATATGATGATTTGGTGGTGTTGCTTTGTTTTTGTGCACTTTATCCTGATTTAGTAATGTGTGCATTTTGTTAGGTTTCTTTTCTGTGCTTGGATTTTTTGACATACATTTGTCAATTTTTTTGATAAGTTTGCATTTCAGTGAAATATCATACACACATATACATATACATATATGGAGAGAGAGAGATATAAATGTGTATATTCACACACACACACACACACACACACACACACACACACACACACACACACACACACACACACACACACACACACACACATGCACATATATACATATAAACATCAATTATTTGTAAAATATATTAGATGTCAGAATGCTACGCACGTACTGTCGCAGTACATAGACTACAGTGCTGTTTAGCTAAAGCGTGTTGTGCGTCTTTGGTAATACTATCCTTTGCTGCCATCTTGTGGTCCTTTGTCAAATATTGTAGCTCAAAGAAAGATGAGTGCATTGGTATGTCTTAAAATCTATCGATCAAATCTGAACACTCTCGTACTGACTGTCATTATGAATTCTGCAATGCAGGCAAAACAGACTTGGTTTTGTTTCTAACTACATTTAATTTTGCTTAGAAAAAAGTAAGGCCAGCAATGTAAAATTAATTTCAAACTGGAAAACTCATCTCTTTATAATAAAACAATTCCCAATTTAGTATCATCAAAATGATGTTTGGAGCTTGGGATTCATACCACACACCAGGCAGAAGCAGTATTTTGCAGCATTTTCCTCTTCTTGATGAATTATGTTTCACTGGATGAAGCTAAGCCTTAACAATCAGCTGCTATAAAGTTTAAGATATTTAATTTTGGTGATGTGTGTTTTTATTCAGCTGTGCTGGCAATGTGCTGCATCATTGTAATGGGTTTTGGTGAAAGTGAACATTGGCTACTAGTAAACACTCACTAGATTCATAGGTTCATAGGCTGATACTAGGCTATCGGCCCTAGGGCCTATACAAGTCTATTCATAACAATTCCCTGGCTATTTCTTCCCACACTATTTACTTCCCTGGACCCCTGTCTAGCAGGGCAACTGACGTGATCCCGGAGGTGAATTTCCTTTCTCCCATCCAATAATCAAGGTTCCTTTTGAAGAAGGCCAAAGAGGCGCTCTGCTTGACATGTATGGGCAGTCTATTCCAGAGTCTGAGGAGTCTCTGGGTCAGGAACCTATCCCTCCAGCATGTTTTGTTTATTCTGATGACAAGGTTTAGATCCCTGGAACGTGTGGCTCTGAAAGATTGGGATTTCTTTAAGTGGAGCATGTCCAACAGCACTGGGTTTGACATGGCCTTGTATGTTAAGCAGAGATCGCCTTGGAGTAGATGATATGCAACAGAGTATAGCTGGAGTTTTTAATGCGGTCAGCATACGGCATCTGCTTTAGGCCTGTGATTCTTTAAGTGAGGTATTTCTGTGGCCTTTCCAGTTGTTGCAGATGTCTTGAAAGGTACATACCAAATGAGGCGTTGTATTCTATAATGGGTCTAATGAGGGATGAGTACAGTGGGACAATGACCTCCTTTTTTCTGAATGAAAAGCCCTTAGTGATGAGGTGTGCCACATAGAAGGATTTCCTGACTGTTGTGGTGATGTAGTTATTGTAGGTGAGACCACTGCCCACCTGTGTCCCTAAGTCTCTTATCACACTTTCGGTGTTTAGTGTACTGCCGCCTATGTGGTAATTCATGGGTATATGTTTTTTCCCAAAGGGGATAACTATACATTTCTTGGCATTGAGCTTGAGCCCATGGCTCTGGCACCAAGCATCTGTTTCTGTAAGGCCCTTTTGTAGAGTATGGACATCATTTGGGGATTCAATAATGGCTCCCAGTTTGCAGTCATCTGCGAACTTTGTTAGCCAGAGTCCCTTAGTGTTGGCCTGTACTTCAGAGAAGTAGATGCCAAACAGGAGAGGTCCCAGGACTGAACCCTGAGGAACTGCACTTGTCACTTGTCTGGAGCTGGATTTGGAGTCAGCTACTTTTACAGTGTGGGCTCTGTCAGTAAGCCAGTTGACAACCCATCGAGTGACATAGGGATTAATGCCCAGCTTAGTAAATTTATATATGATTCCAGAGTGGGGGATGGTGTCAAAGGCCTTGGCGAGGTCCAGATAGACTGTGTGGACTGTCTTACCCTCGTCTACAGCTCTGGAGACTGATTCGAAGAAGTCAATCAGGTTCAGGAGTCAAGATCAGCCTTTCACAAACCCAAACTGGGTGGGGTCCAGTGTTTTAAGGTTGCCAATGTCTTTGTTTATAAGTTCCATGATAATACGTTCCATGGCCTTGCAGATCAAGCTCATCAGACTAATGGGGCAGTAGTTCCTGGGATCCAAGGTGGATTCCCCATTGTGGAGTGGGATAACTGTAGCTGTGCGCCACTCAGTAGGCATGAAACCTGAGGTGAGGGTATGATTAAACATGACACTTAGGTGAGGTGCCAGTTCATTTTGTAGTTCATGCAGTACACAGCCTGGGATGTCATCTGATCCCATGGATGCTGTATTCTTAGCTTTGGAGAGTGTATTTTTTACCTGTTTGGCCATTATTACCAGAATTTGATAATCTTCTGGTATTGAGATGGGCCATTTAGGGGGTGAGAGGGGGGATGAAGTTGGCACTGAATCGATCAGCCATGATATTGGCAATATCCTTGGGATCAGTAAATTTAATGCCATTCTGTTGTAGCTCAGAGCAGATCTGAGCATTGCCATTTAGATTCTTGACATAGTTATAGAATGCCTTGTGGTTGTCTTTGGAATCTTTGGCAATTTTATTTTCGTAACTAGCTTTGGAGGACTTTATGAGGGATCTTAGCTTCTTACTGAGGCTGGTAAGGAAGTTTTTTGCATCCTGGGATTTTCCTCTTTTCTGCAACAGTTTCTTCCTTTTGTTGTAAAGTTTGTTTATGGCAGGCGACCACCAGATTGGCTTCCTTTTTTTGGAGGAGAACATCTTGGTTCTATTTAGGATGGCACGATTCGCACATGAGTGGATGTGCTCGTACCGTGCCTTAGCGTAGGACTCAGAAGTCGAACTTTCAGTTCCTGTCTGCATGGGTGTCATGAAGTTTGTAACTTCTGACTTGAGTAGCAATTTTCCAACATTATACAAGCAATGTTTAAAATGTGTCCCTTGTTTTTGGGCTTTTGTCCACCCCCCAAATAAATGTTGGCTTTTTCCAGATTTCTTGTGCTGCAAAGTTCAGAGATACAGCTGAGTGTTGAGTAGATTTTACAAGGAGCTGAGAGCTGCAGGGGAACAAAAGTTTGGTGCTGCTTTGCCAAGTCAGCTTACATTGTTAATAGCACAACAGGTAGTATACTTTAATTTGCTGCAGAAGGCTGTGGGTTCTACTCCCACAGTAGGTAGATCCATTGCTTATACTGTACTCTGTTGTAAAGGGGATTAATGCTGCAGTCCTCTTTGCCGAAGATACCTAGTAACTATGAACCTGTTATCAGTTTGCCATCCATTACCTATTGTGATATTACTAGCTTGTCATTTTTTTAATGCAACATAGGCAATTTATTCCTCAAGGGCAACAGGCACTTTATTTGTAGATGAAACAATGACATATGAAGTTGTTTGCTAGTAGTAACCTCTTCATTAGTTAACAGATTTCTTTAATGTGGAATTATTTAGATGACTTTTACTTCTTCAGAGATCATGCATATTAACTGATATTGGTGGACTGTAGAAGTTTGAGTATACTTTTATGATGGAAATGTTCTGAATTGGGCAGTTTTGTCATTATTGGTGCATGCATTTTGTTTCATTGTTTACTAGAAAAAATGTTCAAAACAATACATTTAAAATGCCTTCTAACAACTGTACTGTATTGTACAAGGAATATCATTTAATACAGTCAGGAAGGTGTATCAAACAGCATGTGTATGTTTCGTGTTCAAGGGGACTATGATTTGAAAACAGCCCAGAATTAATCTTTATCTGCCACTGGCAAAATGTATTTTCTTTGAATGTGGGTTTCAATGCTGTTTCACTGAATGTGAGTTTCAAGGGCAGAGAAGTTTTAATGCTAAGTCTATTTTCATTGTGAGACTGCATTGCTTTGTTTAGCAGATATCTATTAAGGTTTATGCTGTAAAATATAAAATAAAACTTTCAAATGAAATCCATATCATTGCAGAAGTAAAGCAGTATGCACATTACAGTGTTTATGGCAAATGGGGTGAAATAACCAAGGAATGGGACATTGGAATGGCTGCAGAGGGGACGCTCCATTCGATCATGATTTTGTGAGGGGGGGGGCAGCAAACTCAGACAGCCTCGGCAGAACTATACATCTAAACTGTCCAGAATTTTGCAGAATGAATAGATTTTTGCTTATTATTTTTGGTTTGTTCCTCAAATTTGTGGTTTTCTGCTGAATCATTTAGGAATGAAGTCATTAAATATTGACAGACATTGAGTTTCAGACGTCATAACCTTCAGAAAAATGCATGCTAAAGCAAGACCTGTTATTCTATCAACTAACTGTCTTAAGTTTATACAAGAGCAAATTTTAGTACTGTTTGTATGTTCCTCCAATATATTTGGCCTTGTCCAGATTTCCTGCATTAAGAGGTTGGGAGGTACATGCAAATAAATTGCTTTATAGAATTAGGAATATCCAAACCTCTCAACTGTCCCCAATTTTGGCTCAAAATGTTGCTCTCCCCCTAATAATCCCTCTGTAAAATGGCAATTTTGGAAGAAAACGTGGAAGATTTACAATTATAAATAACTGTAATGATCAGAGTTATAGATCACTTTTATTTCAGAAATGCATGTAGATGCTGTTATTTTGTCAGCTGCTCAAGTTAACAGCACTGATTTTAAAAAGGTGTCCCTTCTTCGTCGGGTTCCCAGCTGTATTGTGTGGCAATTTTATATTTTTGCATAACATGTTTGGTCTGTTTTTCATAAAAATTGTGGTTTTCTGGCAAATTAGTAGCAAATCATTAAAGATTGAAATTAGAAATTAATGGCAGACATTTACGTTTCAGATTTTATACCCTTCAAAAATTCATACTAATGCAAGACTTACTACTATTCTATTATCTTTTTAAGTTTATACGAGTAATATTTAAAAATTGTCTTTATTTTTGAGCCTGTGTCCCACTTCTATGTATGGCTTTGTTCAGATTTCTTGCTCTAAGGTTGAGAGGTATGAGTGTCCGAGCCATCACCGTCAGCCAGAGACATTTCAAACTGTGACCTACTTGTTGCACTCCACTCCCCATTGTAGTGGCTCTGGATGTGTCCAAGTAAGGCAAGGAGCAGTTATGCAGTGTAAGTGTGCAGAGTATTCACCCATCCAAGGTAGACCACAAGTACGACCGTGGCTTTTCATCTGTCCTTGATTTTGCAGAATGGTCTGGTTTTCTGTCATATTTTTATACTGTTTATTTATGCTTCTTATTGTTCAGAAAATGCATGCTGTTGCAGTGCCCTGTTGCTCTGTATTAAAGTAGCAATGTTTTAATGACCATCAGGTAAGCTTGTCGGATATTGCAAGATGCAAGTAAGCTTTAATAAGCATACTGTTAAAGAATTACCAACATTGAAAGCCTTTTCATTGTTGCCATGCAGAGAATATTTACATAACTAGATAACGTATAAGCCTTAGGTATTGAAATGCATATGACAGTATTTGTAATAAAGGACAGGATTACAGTATTTTCAGAAGCTCATTACATTTGTTGGAGACTTGCAGTTATTTTTGCAGGCTTTACCTGTAAACTAAACAGAATGCCAATCTATCATATGTGGTCCATAACTTGTGCAGTAATCCTTTAAGCAATTTATTTTGAGCTTGTTTCTTGTTCGCTGTTCATTTTTTACTTTGATCATGTGTTCTCCATGAAACAAGTAGATAGTGGTTGTCAGGCAGCAGGTCTTTTTTGGATAAGAAACATTTTTACAAGTGGTGGTATCACAGAGATTGCTACTTTCAGCATGTTACTTAGTAATTTTATAAAGCTGAATATAAATTATAATTAGAACTGCAGTGCAAGGAGAAGTGGTTTGAGATGAGTGCTGCTTGTTTTTTTTTATACTTGATTTTGACTGGCATTCCAGTAATGTATTTAAAAAGCAATTTATTTTTTCATGCCTCACAACCTTTGTGTTTCCATCTAGATATTAAGTAAGTTGTCATGTAGCCAATGCATTGAAATATTTTTTTTCTTCTACACTTCATTTTGTCTTGATTGGACTCTCGTAATGACGGTTTGGCACCCAGAGCAGCGTATTTAATTAAAGTTCCAGTTGTTGTGGTTTTAAGCATAGTTCCACCCCTTTCTAGTTGGTCACACCCCTTCCCATTGGCCCCACCCATTCAGCTGTCTCCTGCAGCCCCCCCCTTTAATTTGAAGTCACCAGCCACCACTGAAGTCAGTCATTTTGTCCTTACACTGTGGTATCATTCTGGGCGAAGGCAGGATGCTACTTAGGGCTAGGGTCATACCTGCCTGGGCCACATGATCCGAGAGCTCTTCCATGTCTCTTTTCATGTAGGCCAGGGAGGTACATCTCAAGTCATTCACTCCAACATGGACAATGACAGAGTCATATTTGTACTTGCTGTGGAATGACTTGAATGCATGAGTTATGTGGCAGATCCTGGCACCCAACAGGCAACTCACTGTAATTTTCTCCTTGTTCAGCCTGGTGAGTGGGACATCAGTGTGCCTGACTATAGAGTCACCTATGACTAAAGTGTTAAGTACATTGTCTTGCCTTAGGGCTATTGCTGGGTGGAACACTGGTGTTGTGAGCTATGTGACATGTTGGTTGTGATTGGTGTTTGTTTGCGTTTCAACTTCGGAGGTCCTTGTTGCTTGGGTAGGTTACAGTTAAGGGCCTCCGCATATGTGGATTTAGTGTTGCTCTGTGTGGGTGTTGGTGGAGTGAGTTTAGAAGGGCTCTGTGTTGCTTGAGGTATAGTGTGAGTGTTAACCTTCTCCTCTTGACTGTCTAGCACAATCTTGGGTGGAGAGAGCTTTGCTTCTAGTTTGGCTATGTAAGTGCATCTCTCACAGGTTGTAGTGTTGGATGGTAGGAGGAGAGGGTTGTCTGTGTACATGAGGCAAATGATGTATTGCCCCAGTATGCCCAGATTCAGCAGGTGGACAGGAAAAATCAATGGAAGCTGACCCTTGGACATGCCTGGTTTGGTGCTTTTTTTTAAAGTACAGGAGCTGTTTTCCCTTACCTTAGCAAGGTACTTTGCAGTTATAGGCTGTTTAGTGCCTATGATTAATTTCTCCTTATTAATAAGGAGAGTTGAGTGCTTGTATTGGTTTAAGGCTTCCTAGTGCTTTCCAGCAGGTATTAGAGCAAGTGCTAGTCACAGGTATGCTTAAAGGTAAGATGAAAAAAATGGTTTATCCTAAACACTGCAGTGTGCACTAGAGAAGTTAGATGTGAAAGTAGGTAACTTAAGTTTTACCTGTCTAAAAAGTTAAGTTTTAGTGGAGAGTCACTATTTTTAAAACAGCAAGATAGATTGAAAGGGGGTGATCACTTTTGTATTCCGGTACTATGGAATACAGTAGAATGGCCAATAAATTTAAATAGTTGAAGGGGAGTGATTTCACAAAATGATAATTGTGTGTTTGCTCACACAAGCCAGTGAAAGCAGAGAGGAAATGAGATATATGGTCAAATTAACATAAGAGGCAGGCAACTAGAAAGACAGTGGTATTTAAGAACACAACAGTGACAGGGTGGGGGGAGTATGCAAAAATTTCTGCCTGACTCACAAGAGACAGAGCTGTGGTGTCTTTTGAAGTTTTAATATGCAGTTAAAAGCAGAACACAAGCAAAACACAAGGTAAAGAAAACAAATCACAGCACTCAAAATATAAAAAAGGCAATAAACTAATACAAAATACAACAAATAAAAAGCAAACCAACCTTTCCCTCACAGCAAAGTACAGCAGAGTCTGGATGAGCCTTTCCAATAAAGCTCTGAAATGTTTTATTTTACCATGGTGTTTACTTAATACAGATATTACTTGCAGTCAGAGTCATTTTGTTTCACTTTTATTCTTACAGAATTATCTTTCAAGGGATTTGACTAATATAAAAGCAGATACTAGGTTATATTCTTCAGTTTTCAATGTGGTTTTTATTTTGTTTAGTCGTTTTCTTTTTTGACTGAGTTGATGATGGGTCAGGTGGCTCATATTCACCTGATGCTCCAATATGCAGAGGTATTGATTATAAGCCAAACAGTTCTGTTCAAACAGCATTTGTGATTTGGAAATACTCTAGTACATAACACAGAGATGTTTATAAATTCTACTATGAACAAAACTGAAACATACTTAATCAGATGAATGATTATCCCATATAAGCAGCAATGGAGTACCACAGTAAAACAGACAGACTAACTTAAATCAATGTACTGTAATGAGAATCTCACAACTGCTGATCAGATGCTTTTGTGCAGTACACAAGGAATTGTGTCTAAGAAAATAGTCAGTAATTTTAGAAGGGTAAACAAGTATTTAAATTCTACTTTTGAAATGAGTTGGCAACGTCTCAACAGAAGTGTATGCATAGTACCAAGACAAATGTATATTAGCATTTTACTGACAGACAGGGTTGACACCAAAAGGAAATTCTTGACTAATGGAAGTCTTAACGGTTTAACAGAGATAAGGAAACAATAAAACAAAGAAGTATGAGTAACGTCATTTAACAATTTTGTATCCAGGTGAACTTTTGCACAGCCAAGAAAAAGCAATCATGCAGATGTGTATTTTCACTATCTATGTCACAAGTGTAGATATGTGCTTCCCATTCATCTTAAAACTGTTCTGATTGTCAGGGAATTATTTACTAATGTATTTATTTATTTTCATTTAAAATGCTCAGCCTCATAGCCTTCTGTTTTGTCAGACAACCAGCCACTCCACTGAGTTTGGAAAGCCTGTAAGAGGGGCATCTCCACAACAGGTAACCTACATTTTGTATTAGATCTGGTTAAGGACTGAAGTATGCTAGCTGATTCTTCTTTGAAATGTGATGGGCACATTAAAAATATCTCTAGGAAATGCTATGGTCTTATTAAGAATATGCTTTGTCACTTTACTGGTAGGGATAGAAGTGTGTTGACTAATATATGCAGTGAGTATATGCACATTTATTGAATATGGTAGTTCCTTTTGTGTCTTGGGTATTTCACAGCTTTAGGCACTGAAGGTCATACAAAAAAATAAGACTGTAAGCTGGGTGTAATCAGTTATCTCACTGCAAGAAAGTTCAAAATCTATCTCTTTACCATTTGCATAATGACACCGGGAGGAAAATTAATTTTACACAAAACCAAAGCAAGGCATCAGGTAGTGTTGGTAGAATCCACAAACCAGAATGCACTTGTAATAAAAGAAGAAATACAGCAACTCGCACAGCAGAAATTGTATGAAACACGAAATACCAGTGGGTAATAATAAGCAAACAACAATTTAGTGAAGGTAAGCACTTTCACATTAAAAACAACAATGCCTTATCAGACCAAACAAGGTTTATTACCTATCAAATTGGTCAATTTGGGACAACTCCAGAGAATACCCCAGTTTCTCCTTATTATTTCACAAACCAGACTGATATCATTAGAGTATGGGCAGGATTCACAATGGCTTTCACGGAGTCTAAGAGTCGTGTAAGACTCCATGCAGCCATCGCGATCCAGGAACAGCCCGAAATATCGTGTAAGAGACCAGCTAAAACGCCTCTTACACGGGCAGGGCGTGGATATGCTAATTACCTTACTTGCAGCCGAAAGGCATGCAAATGAGGTAGATTAGCAATCCACAAAGCTGAAACCAGCCTGTGTAAGAGCCGTGTTAGGTGCAGAAATGTACTCAGTTGACAACTGAGTACGTTTCTGCAAATAACGCAATGGAGCCATGACAGCTCCAAATAAAGTATGCATATGTATCAGGCAGCATGCCAATGGCCAAATATGTGGCCATTGGCATGGTAACCCAATGCAAACATGAAATAAAATAACTTTTTTTTTTCGGCGATCGGCGAGGTTTTAACGCAGCGCAGCCCCGCGCAAACAGGCTGTGCTAAATAAGACAAAAATAAAGGTTTGAAACCCACAAAATGAGGGTTTTATGCAATGCATGGATTTACAATGCAGGGACTAGCAGACTGAAAACAACATGGCCACTGTTTAGTGGTTGCTAAGGGGGGAAGCTGAGTGTAAGACATGTAACTAAGCATTAGTAGGCAATCTTATGTAAATGAGTGGTAGGATAGTGAATCGCACTGTCACATAGCAAATGAGCACATCCCATGTATTATAAGAGTTAGATAAGGGGGAGTAACAGAGTAGGAGATAGGTGACATCACAGGGGGGAATGTTAGAATGAAATCAAGCTCATTGGAGCAAAGGGGGATGTGAAAGATGTCAGTCACACAGCAGAGAAAGAGGAGTGTCAACAGATAAGCATGGGAAAGTCAAGAAATGGAAGGTGTACACTGTGGCCAACACCAAAGTTTCTTGCTGTGCGTGCATGCACTCGTGTGCGTGCTGGGAGGCGCGAGTAAGACAGAGTGTGCACGTGTAAGGCAGAGTAAGCATGTAGGAGCCTGTTTAAAGATCTGTAAACCTGTTTGCGCTGGTATGCATGCGTTTTAACCCGAATAAGCAGATTCTAGTCCATGTAAGCATGTGTGCACGTGTGGTAGCCACTGTGAGCGTGTTTTCGCTGGTATGCGCACTGCTCCCCCCTGAGGAAACAGAGAGTGAAAAGGAAGCAGACGAAATAGTAGGAAGCTAGCAGGGAATACTGGTAGAGCTAGCAGGTGAAAACAATTAGAAGCAGGCAATTACACAGGCAGAATACCAGCCCAGCCCAGCACTTAAAACACTGCAAATAGCATTGCAGTATGTTTCTTTCAAGAGACACTGCAAGACAGGAGTAAGCTATTAGAAGTGAAAACTGAAAAAGCTACACTCAGAACAAACATGCTAGGGGCTGCCATAGCTGTTATAAGGAGACATAGGAGACTTGCTGAGGGTGGTGACAATGCAAATGCTGCCAGACAACCCACAGTGAGGAGACGGAGAAGAGTGTACAGGCCCAGGGTCACCTACCAGGGGTTACATGAGCTGGAGATCACTATAGAGTGGACAGAGACCTCCTGCAGCAAATTGTTGAGCTGTGCAGGCCATGCCTCACACACAGAACCAACAGAGGGGAACCCATCCCAGTGGAAACCAAGGTATGTGTTGGCCTAGCAACAGGTACCTTCCAGAGACCAACTGGTGATATGATGGGGATATCACAGGCATCAGCTTCCAGGGTACTGCACCAGTTCCTGGATGCCATGTCAGCACATGTCGGTGAGCATGTATATTTCCCCAATTCCCGTGAGGTATTGGCCAGCAATATGCATCTCTTCCAGCAAATAGCGGAATACCCTGAGGTAGTGGGTGCAATAGACTGCACGCACATATGCATCAAAGCACCAGCCAGTGAGCGGGGTAGGGCCTACATTAACCGCAAGGGCTTCCCCTCCATCAACTGCCAGGTCGTGTGTGATGCCCAGGGCATAATAATGAATGTGTGTGCTGGCTGCCGTGGAATCTACCATGATTCCCATATCTGGCATTTGACGCAGCTGTACCAGACATTTGCCAATGGGGACATCCCACATGGTCACTTAGTGGGGGATGCTGGATATGCACTGGAGCCGTGGCTGATAAACGCACACACACCTGAACAAGAATGCCATAATGAGGCACACGCACAAACACAAAATGTAATAGAGCATGTGTTTGTGCTGCTCAAGTCACGGTTCCAGTGCCTGGACACATCTGGTGGAGCCTTGCAGTACTCACCAACTACATGTACCTAAATTGTCATGGTATGTGCTATACTACATAATATGATTCTGCGAAAACAGCTGCAGCAGGACCAGCATAGGGCCAGGACAAACAGCCCCCAGCATTGCCAAGGCCATTACAGTCAGAGTGTGACTCGGAGGAGGAACAACCTGAGCCTGCCCCAGTAGGCAGAAGGAGGTGTGCCCAGTATGCCCTGGCCTTGGCAAAGAGGCAAAGCATAGCAGATACACTGGCTCAGTAGGAACCCTGGGAGTGATACCCCCCTCTCTGACTCACTCATATGGTAACAGGGATGCCTAACATGACACAACCTGCTTTCAAACATGTACAGGGAGTGTAGTATGTGCATCCAACATAGGCAGCCCTGCAGCACCACCTGAGGCATGATTGCCATGTGCTAAGCAATGTAACACCATCTAGTATATGCAAACATGAAGACCCTGCCTAACATCTCACCCTCACCAAGCATGATGCCACACTATGAAGACAACAAGATCAAGTACAATAATTGGCTGAAGTATTGCTGTTAGCAAAGGGGAACAAATGGCTGACAGCCTGGGATGACATGCCGAGCAAGACATGATGCTCCACCTGCTAGGGATGGCACGCACCCAGCACACCTGGCTGTGTGGATACTGGCAAAGACTGTTGTCACCCCCACTGTGCCTTGAATAGTTAAGGCTGGAAACACAAACCCACCACCATAGGTAGCAAAAGGGATAACAACCTGGACGTAATGCTACCCAATGCCAGAAGTCTAACCTGAAAGGTGCATGCAGACCAAACCCACCACAGCATAGAGAATGGTAATATCTGTTCTGTAACAGAAACCTGGGTCAAGGCCCAGAAGAGCACCCTAATACTAACAGGTTATGCCTTATACCATGCTCTACAGCTCCAAAACATGGAACACACTACAATAGGAGTGTGGCTAACAGTAATTGTCAAGGATAACCACACCCCCAGGTTGGTACCACAGCAAGAAGCAGCATGGACTATCCACGGGGAAGTAACAGTGGCTCAAACTGCATCCCTGTTTGCAGCCTGCTACAGACCACCCTCACAAACCCAGGAACCCCAGCCAGCCTTCCTGAAGACACTGCAGAGTATGAATGTCTCAACTAATACCAAACAAGGCACACACAAAGTATGACATAGGTGGCAATCCATTATGTACGGAAGAAGTAATCAGGGACCTAGGGACACAAGTGGATGGTAACCCGTCATGTGACACTCACATTGCCAAGGTGGCCAGGAAGACCTGCTATATTGCCCACCTTAATATGAAAGGATGCACATGTAGATCAAGAGAGGTTACTGTGCCCCCATACTCCTCCCTTATCAGGCCCATACTTGAGAACAATGCCCCAGTTCGGATGTACCTTACCTGACACCTGCAGCAGTTAGAAAGACCCCAAATGTACCTCACCAAGAGGATAAAGGGTCCAAATATTTGCCATCTGCTGCCTGGCTGAAGAAACCACAGCCCAATTCACATGCATACTGCCCAGTCAGAGGTGATGTATGCCTGATGTACAAGGCCATGTCCAATCCAGAATGAATGGACATGCTCCACTGCAGAAACTCCAAATCCAGCAGAGACACCACAGTGAGATATCTGAACCTCCACACATAGATAAATAGGATGTGCTGGAGGGACAGATCCATAACCCAAAGGCTCCTTACACTCTGGAACAGAATCCCAGTCCATGATAGGCTGAGCTCCACACTCATACTCAACAAGAGAAATCCGGTCAAGTGCATGGGAGATAGTAGTTGTACACTGGGGGCCATACCTGTGTCACATCTAGTAAAGTAAACCCTAAATGGGCATACTATGCACATTGCAAGGGGTGTCGAAAGTCACACACAGTCTGTCTATGCTCAGACATGGCCAGGGCAGATAGCCTAGTATGAACCTATGATGATACAAATTGTGCAGGACACAAAGGATAATCACACAGCTGTCCTAACTGATGGTAGGAACCATGGTGATAATCCACAGATATGCTCTGCAGTACTCAAATATCACAAACAATACACCAAACACACACACATTGCCAACATCCAACCTAACAGATTCTTTGCAAACTCCCCACCAGCACCAAACTCTCAAATATCTATGCCAGCAGAGTGCTGGCCCCCCTGACATTGCAGATGCTGAGGTAACAGCCAGCATCTATAAAGTACACCACACAGCATCAATGGTACCAGGTGGTGTCCTGGGTTGTGTCCAACAAGTACTGTAAGAAGAATGGAACACCAAATAGCACTATTAAGAACTCACTGTCTTACCACAGGATATGTACCCAAAGAGCAGTGTACAGCAACAGTGGTCCCTCACCACAATGGTGGTGCCTGAACGGATACTGCAAACTATCACCCCTCAACCCTGACTATCTTGGTTGGCAAAGTAATAGAGAGGATGATCATGGATCCCAGGAATAACGAGATTGGGTACCGACAGACATTGGACCCTACCCAGTGTGGCTTTCATAGGGCAGATCCTGCCCCTTAAACATGTCTGACTCATGTGAAACACACACCAAGGCCATTGATGAGGGGAATGTGGTTCACACAGCCTATCTGGACCTTGCTAAACCCTTCCATACAATACCCCAGTTGTTCAGTACAGATAAGCTCACCAGCCTAACTATAAACCCCTATCCAAGTAGATGGGTTGCAAACCAGCTCAAGGACAGAACTGACCTGGTCAGACATGCTGCAGCCATGTCACACTACAAACCAGGTACATCTGGCATCCCACAAGGCACGGTCCTGGTACCTCTCTTGTATGCTATATATGTCACATAGGTACAGGCCAACATGGAAGGACTCTGTCTGAACAGGTTCACAGATGACTACAAACTGCCCACCATATCAGACCCTCCAGCTGACACAAGCATCCTACAAAAGGCACACATAGAAACAGACAAGTGGTTCCACAGCCATGTCAACCAGATAAATGCAGAATAGTGTATAGTCATCCCCTGTGGAAACACAGTACGTGGCCACAAATTACCACATAGGTGTTAACCCATTAAGTACATCAGGAGCAATAAGAGACCTGGGGACACAAGGTGATAAATATCCTGCATGTGACAACTATGTGTCTGTAGTGGTTACAGAAACATACCATATACCCACCTAATCATGAAGGTAAGCACAGCTAGGTCAGGGTAGGTCATTGTGCCTCTCCAGTCATCCATCAGCAGCCTCACAATTGCATACAATGGCCCTTGTGGGATGTACCTTAGCAGACACCTGCATCAACTGGAAAGACCCCACAAATACCCCACCAGGAGGATCTCAGCGCTGTAACAGATGCCATGTGTTGTCTGATTAAACAAACTGCAGATCCACACAGTGCCATACTGCCTGGCTGGAGGTGATCTGTGCCTGATGTATAAAGCCATGATGAAGCTGGAATCAATGGACATTTGGCACCATGTAAAATCTGAATGCTGGTGACCTATGCAGATGACAGGCCTGAACCCCAGCACAGACATAAACAGGACATGCTGTACCGATTGGTCCATAACCCAGAAGCTCACTCCACTCATGACTAAACTCCCAGTACAGGTTATCCAGGGAGTCCCTCATTGACTGTCATCCAGAGGAATCATGATGACTGGATGGGAGATGGTAGGTGTACCCTGGATATCACCTGTATGTCACGGGTAGACAGAGGCACAGCACACTAACCTTGACATATGTCATGGCAAACACCAGTACATATGTGTGTTGAAGGACAAACACTCTCTGACTAGCATTACAAATGGCCTAGGGCACATGGCCACTGTTTGTCACTGTCCACACAAGTTATGGAATACATTGGCTTCGTGAATCCTGCCCATTAACAATGTCGGACAATATTGTACTATGTTGTCCATATCTGAACAAAATGCAACATGGTCATATCTGCACAACTGGCCCTCAACCAGTCTGGTGTGCTCACTATAAATATTACAAGCAGTGATAGGACTGAAACTGATGATACTGTCCACCACATTGAAAGTACTGAACCAGTACACTATACGACAATACACTGTTTGGTCAGTATGAAAGGATGTTGACAACTGTATGCAAACTATCCCATGGCAACCCTGCAGGCACAGCATAATGCCTGTTAGGTTCAGACACAAAGCAGTTGGGCAGTAAGAACACAACCTGACGTCCAACACTCAACTGTACATGTGAAATATAGATGAAGTCCACACACAAACACAAATGTGGTGGACCACAGATCCCAACATATGGAAAGTTCACACTGGGCATAGTCGCACACTTAGATAAATGAGATGTGTCAGTCAAGAAGCCATAGAAACTGTGAACTGGACATGCTCACACACCTAGGCCATGTCACAGTTCAGCAGTTGCACACACATATCTGGCATTTGTATGTGTTAACACAGGAACCTCCCACAATACAGAAATCTGCCCAGTGCACACAGTGAAATTACAACAGAGACATAAGTAAAGTACTGGATCCCACTCATATGCAAACATCTGCCACAGTACACAAGTTGTTCATAGAGATAGGGAAAGCTATGGCAATAAAGACCCACAAACAGTATATGAGCAACACATACTTGCATCTGACAGGTAAACATATGGCCGTAGAGTGCAATACTAGGCTGTTGTCCCTAGTGAATACAGAAGGCTATCCACAGTGTATTTGGTGTCTGCCTCCACAGTACAGTAGGCCACTGTGCCTCTGCAAAGTCAATGCATATATATACTCTCCCCCTTACTGATGGATAGTAACAGATGTACATACCTCTTCATAATTAATGATGTCAGCACACTATACAAAGTCAGGAGCACAAATGGTACCCAGTAATTTGAATAGCGCGTTCAGCTACTGAGTTTCTCACAAGTGTCATAATATAGTTAGGTAGGGGTTTGAATCCTACAAGTGCTCAGTGTGTGTGTGAATGTGTGGGGGGGAGTAGTGTGTGTGCAATTTTATGTATAAGAGAAATGTCCCTTTTGGCAACTAGTACAACACAACACATGCTGCATATTCCACTGTCTAAACACTGATGATGTCAGCACCCTATAAGTACAGCAGGAGAAAGCAAGCCTCCCAGTAATGCAAATAGCACGCTCTGCTACTGCACCTCTCACAAGTGTCATAACATAGTTAGGTAGGGGTTTGTATGGTACAAACGCCATGTGTGTTTTTGTCACACAGTTTGTCCATGTGTGTGGGGTGTTGTTCCCAATATTGCACGACATACATTATATCAGTAATGTCAATGCACACATGATGTATGTGTGTGCCACATACACATATGTACCTGTGACCTTCAATAGTTTCCATGTCCGAAGCCTGCCTCATGTGAATACATGGAATTTGCATTAGACAAATGTATGACTGTGGTGTTCTGTGCAGGGGCTGCATGTGGTATGTGAATATACAGTGTGAGTTGTATATGGTGTCATCCTACCAGCGAGGGATACACGACTGGTCTGGAGCATATAGTCCACATGTTGTTGATGAACAGGTGCAACATGTTTTCACCTCTTGTGGGAGTGGCAACAAGTTGTTCCATAGCAATGCAGTGAATGAATGCTAGGAACCTTTCAGCTAGGGTCTTGGAGCTAGAGTAATGCTCACACTCTATGTCTGGGTAGTTGCAGTCCACCCATATAATGGTGTTTGTAGAGACCATCATATTCCCAGTGTTGTCAGGAAGGCCAAGTGGGTTTCCTGGGTATGGGAGGGTGGTGTGAACCTGAAGGCAGTCTAACCTACTGTTAGTTGCACATGGATAGGCTCTGATGCTTTGTGCTGTGCCACCAACCTGGGGGTGTGTGTATCTGTGGTGCCTTTGGATACATCCCCCCTGTTCTGGTCTGGTGCATGTTTAGGGGATGACAAGCATGGTATGAGGTATGACCTGGCAGTGATGGGGTGCACCTAGGAGCCTTGTACCAGGAGTCTGTTACTGCATGGATATTGCTGTTCCCCATGCTAAGGACAGTTTCCACTGCATGCATCTTGAGGTTTACACTGCTGGCGTTGAGTAGCATTACTATTAGTGTCCTATCCCGTGTGATACCTGTGTAGGTGGCTATGTAATTTCAGCCTTGCATAAAAAGGCACTATGTGTGTAGCAAGAGCATCTGCCAATATACAACGGCCCATGGGTGACAGGTGCAAGCTGTCCCTAGCAAAGCAACGTGGCTTGTCTAGCATATAATCCCACGCTGACAGGCATTGGATCCCCTTTGAATGTCACCAAAACATAAGGTAATAGTAGAAATTGATCATCCTGTCTACATATTGTGGCAGGATTCTTGGTGAGGGTAAGATGCTACCCAAGGCCAGGGTCATACCAGCCTGTGCCACATGCTCAGAGAGCCCCTCTATGTCCCCTAACATGTAGTCCAGGGAGGTACGTCACAGGTCATTCACACTGGCACGGACAATGACTGAGTCATATTTGCACATGCCTTGGAGTGACCTGTATGCTTGTGTTATGTGGTGGATCATAGTGCCCGACGGGCATCTCACCGTGACCTTCACCTTGTTCAGCCTGGTGAGCAGGACCTCAGTGTACCTGACGATAGAGGTACCTATTACAACTGTAGCAGGTGTGTTGTTAAGCTGTATGGGCTGTGACTGTTTGGCACACAGGCTTTGTGAGCTATGTATTGCACGTGCTCTGTTCTGGCGTAATGTTTGCTTGTGTGTCTGCTTTGCAGGTGTCTGCTGCTCAGGCAAGATGCTATTCTGAGACTCCAAGAATGTTCCTGTGTGTTTCTGTGTTTGGATTGCTGTCATGGCAGGTCTATGTGAGACTGGTATTGTATTCACTGTAGTATCCCACTCCACCTAACAGGGTATGCCAGTACTGAGAGAGCTTATCCCCCAGTTTGGCTATGTGGTTGCATCTCTCACATGTGTTGTAAGTTTATGAGAAGGGGAGAGGGTTGTCTGTGTACATGAAGCAGCTGTAACATTGCCACATGACTCACAGATTCACCAACTGGACCAGAGAAGAGATTGACAAGTGACCTTTGCACATGCTACCATAGCATTGTGAATCCCATAATAATTAACAACACATAGGGCCAATGGGGAACAAGGTACTCAAGGTGAGTATGTGAGGGTGTAGTGCTCGTGATTTGTTAGTGCTGGCATATATAAATGCTTTCGTGAGCAAATGCGAGGTAAGTCATATGCAATGTGTTACAGGCAACTTACATGCAAACAGGACAAACAGTGACGTTCTGTCAAGTGAGACATGGACATCAGTACAGTAAGCAATACAGATGTCACTAGGGATCCACAGAGGCACTGTAAATCTGCATTGCAGGTGGAATCAGTGTTTCAGGGACATAACAAGCAATCATGCATACAAACAAAGCTACACTCAGCATGCCTGAATCGAGACTATGCTACAACAAACAAGGTGTACGACTTCCAGTAGGTAACAGTGCATATATGCAGGCACTATAAGCCTGTACCCAGACATTCACAGGTCAGATGGGCTGGGTCCAGCCCCACCCCCCACAAGTGTACAGACCATGTACCTTCGTAATGTAGAATAACTGGCCTGAAACCCAAGTGCTCATACCTGAACTAATACACATTTTGAATAACAGACACTGAGCCCTCACTCAGCAGTTCCAAACTTAGTAGGATGTATGCTACCTGTCCTGGCACCACAGTATCCTTGACATGTATGGAGACACTCCCTCATGTCATAGTTAGTTCTGTGTTTTGGGGCTGTCATGCATGGTATGAGGTGTGACCTTGTAGTGCTAGGGTGCTCTTGTGAGTCTTGAACTTGTTGTGTATTACTGCACAGATATCAACATCCTCAAACATCCTCATTGCAGAGTCGAGTGTGGACAGCATGCAACTTGCAGTTGACATGTCCATCATTGAGTATCAATACTAACATTTCCTTATCCCCTGTGCTACCTATGTAGGTGGCCATCTGTTGACAGCCTCACCACCAGTATGCAAAGATGTGCAGACATTACACTATGGTAATTACTATGGGTGTACAAAACAATACAATGACATTCATACTGTAACTGCATCAGGCATGCTGGGATATATCCACAATGATACCATTACACTGTACTGTTGACAACATGTTACTATTACTACACTTCTATGTAGTCACCCTGTGCATCAGCACCATGTTAACCTGTTCCTGCACCGATGTTACAGATTGCAGGAGGTGGCACAGTTTCATCATATGCACAGGGTGTGTACTTGGTATGCCTGAGTCTGCCACTGATACAACCAATTGACATGTCTATGTGTGTGTGTTGGTGAGGGACAGCAGTACAAGATGGGGCAATGTTGATGCAGTGTATGCGTGTATGCGGTAGCCCTAGGTGTTATCAATTTGCATGCGTGTATGCATGCACACAGTTTCGCCTCATGGCTGCCATATACAGGTGTTTGTGGACAGCCACAGACTGTATCTGCCAGGTCATACAGATCACTGCCTCTGGCCACGGACATGGTACCTGTGCCTGGCAGGGGTGCTATGGACCTTATCAGGTACTAAGCCAGACTGGATACTGTCATCAGAAGCAGTTGGTTGGTGACTGGAGACAGGTCCCTGTTGGGACTGTCCAGAGCCACGTGCACGTGGTCTCCTGGGGCAGTCTGATGACAGCACAGACCCAGCATTGCTGGGGCTGCTGCTGGCACTATGGGAGCGGCCATGGGCCTGTTGTCATCTGCGACGGCTGCCAGCTGCTGCTGTTGCTGACATACAGCCACGTCGATGCCTCAACCATCCACTATCACCCTGGCTCATGGACATGTAGTTGTGGAACAGATCTAATGTGTCCCCCCAACGTCTGTCAATGACTCCGGTGAAGTTACGGATGGCAGCCACAACATCACGCATACTGTCATTCATAGCTGTGCGACATGCTCTCAGCTCCCTCAGACCCTGTCTGGTATACCGTTCCATACGTGACTGTGCCTGCATTACAGCCCGAAACATAGCTGAGGTTGAAAGACCTCTGTGGGCACATCTGACAGGGGCGGTACGCCCACGGATGCTCCCACGAGAACCCCTGGACATCTGCCTGTGTGGTACCATGTCAGGACCCTGGCCATGGCTGCTGTGTGGGGATGCATGTGCCACCAATACCACATTACCCTGGTCAATGCCCACTGTATCCTGTCCATCACCTAGGGACATTGGTGACAAAGGATGTATTGGCAGGATGACTGTGCACATTGATGGGGTCGACAGCTGTGTACTGTCAATTGGCTGACCAACGACGGACCCTGGCACACCTTCCTGTGCCATTACACAGGTATCATCATTATCACTATCCACGGCAGCTGATTCAGGTTCCCTGTTGCACAACACCAGAGCAGCACCAGAACCTGTGGGAGTAAGACAGGAAACACAGTTTACAATGTGTACACAATGTCACCACTGATACACACATGCACACATGCACACATGCACACATGCACACAGGGCACATGCACACATGCACACATGCACACATGCACACAGGGCACATGCACACATGCACACATGCACACATGCACACTCCTCAGTATATGAGATATCAACACACAGGCACAGACACACCTGCAATCAAACAAATAGCACTACTGCTTCAGCCTATTATTACTATTAGTATCAAGAGTATTGAAGGTATTGTTATTACACACTCACCAGCATGGATAGGCTGCCTTGCTGTTACACCAGAAGGACCTGCAGAAATGAGACATTTATTGTCAGTGGGCACAACTGTGCCATTGATACTGTGAGTATGATACAGTTCAGCAGTGCAATAGTTGGCTTCCACAGGTCTACTGCTGATATTGAGAATATCACTCTTGCACAATAATTACCAAGATAACAGCTACAAAGTGAGGACACACCTCACACATGCATAAACTAACAGAGTACAGAACAGTCAACTATACACATGGCATGTTACCTGCACGCTCCGTGTCCTGCTGCTGAGTGGCTCCAGCCTCCATCATAACGCATGTATGCTGCTGCTGTTGTTGCTGTTGGGCTGGAGCCACAACACATAGGAGTAGTCCCTCCAGTCTGGTGAGGGGGGGATGTCTAGCCACCCCACCACCTGTGTCAAGCTGTTGCCTGTGGATATCCAACGCACGCTGATGGACATTTCTAATTAAATCACTGCAGTGATGGCGTACCTGCTCATACGTCCGGTTATGTGTGCCTATGTCATTTACCCGATGGACCAGGTCTTGCCACAGTGCAGCCCTCTCCTGCTGGTTCTGGCTGGTGCGGGAAAAGAGTATTGCGAAATCCCGCACCAGGCTCTGGTGTATCTCTTCTTCCTCAGCAGCGGAGTACACAGGGTTTCACTGGTGAACCATAGCCCTGAAAAGGAGAAGAAAAATATGTCAGCAATATATGTCAGCAAAATATGGCACACATAATACACATACTACTCGACTGTAGCGATATAACTTAACCCCCATATATAGCATCTGTCTGTCTATTGGGGGATACACATGTAAATGACCAGATATCAGTGCTCAGCCGACAACTGTGCAACAGTAACTGGCACACTCCATACGACAGACTAGTATACTCCAGCAGTCAGCACACTGGTTCAGGTCCAATGCACAACCTCACACTGGGGGCTTGTATCAAGGTACTGTATGGGAAACATTATCAATCCATGCACTGCATGCAATGCACGTTACATATTTCACTGGTAATGCACACTATTCTTGCTTGCCATAACCCTACCTACACCACAGTCACATACAGGGTAATACAGCACAACATATGGCAATGTAGTATGTTTTGATCGCAATACCTCACACATCTGTCTCTGGCCTCACACCAAGGACACACACTACCATGGCAGACAGACAGTCATGGTGAGCAATCACACCAGTACATAACATGCACCCAGTCACTGGCACACTCATTCCACCTCACATATTTGGTTTGCAATGGGTTCGTGGGTGTGCATTGTGTCTTAGGTAGGTAGTATGCTATTGGCCCTGGGCCTACAGCAGCATACTGTTATGCTACCCTGTCCCTTGTCGCACATGTGATGTGATCGTACCTGCTCCTGTCAAACAGTTACACAGGGTGACTCATATGGCATATTACCTATCTGCATAACATTCAGCAGGGGTATGTCTGACATCTACTCATGGGGAGCCTTGCTTCTTAATGCTGTGTGGTTTACTCCAGGGTATGTCTTATCTGTGGGTAGACACCTGTACCTCCACCATGTGCTCTTTACTGCGGTGACAAGGACGACAGACATAGGTAATTTGGGTTGTGGATGTTGGAGGTGTTACCATGGTTGTTGGACAACTGTCATGGGTGTGACCTAACTATGGTAACCTCTATGTAGGTAGTCTGGGTGCGCTCTATGGTCTTGTCAGTCACTCTGCATAGGTAATGTGTTTGAGTGCATTGACACAGTTACTTACGTATGTCTATGTCCTTCTCCATATCTGTAGCTGTCATGGGAGGTACATACCGTGTAGGACATTGTGGGGTGTAGAGGGGTACAGTGACCTACATGTCCATAGCTGACACACCATGTCTGCTGACACATTCCATGTACAGGTATTACAGGACTAGTGTGCCACTGTGTATATCAATGGGGAGCCTATTGTACACTTGTTGCCCCTGTTCCCCCCTGACACATACAGTGGTGGGCAGGCATGCACATATGTGGTGGTTACTGGTGTCAGTGTTTTGCAATGGGGTATGGTACTCCAGTATCCACACTGGTGTTCCCTCCATGCCTTTGTCACCAGGCACCTGTTGCAATACATCTGCACACATGTGCCTCACTCAGTATATATATATATATATATATATATATATATATATATATATATATATATATATATATATATATGTATATATATATATATATATATATATATATATATATATGTATATATCTGTATATATATCTATATATATATATATATATAAATATATATATATATATATATATATATATATATATATACATATAGATATATAGATGTAGATATGGGGAGAGGGAGAGAGAGAGAGAGAGAGAGACAGAGGGAGAGAGAGAGTGAGAGGGGGTGGGACAGAGAGAGAGAGATAGACATATACAGACATATCTGTTGACAGTCAGATCTGTCTGTATATGTATATGTATCTACATATATCTATATATGTATGTGTGTATTACATATATCTGTACATACATATTCTATCAATCTCGGTGTCTGTGCAGTAACTGAAACCTGGTTCAAGGCTCCTGAGAGCACACCAGTGCTACCAGGCTATATCTCGTATCATGCTTTTTGGCCCCAAAACCCGGGCCAAAACAAAAAGGGGGGGGTGTCCATATTCATCAAGGGCACCCACACCTCCTAGTGGCAACACATGAAGCATCAGAGACCATCCAGGAGCAACTAACCATAGGCAAAACTGCTATACAACTGGTAGCATGTTACAGACCACCCTCCCAATCTCAGGAACCCCATTCAGCCTTTCTGAAGACATTGGAGGATATGAATGTCTCACCAAATACCATCATATTGGAAGACTTCAACTACCCTAACATAGACTGGGTGCATTATTCTAGCCCAAACACCCTAGCCCAAAGGTTCCTGGAATTCATAAATTCAAATGCAATGGAACAGCTAGTCACCTCTTCCACAAGGGGAGATAATATACTAGACCTGATCATCACAAACATGGGGACAATGTGCTACACACCGGAAGTATACCCCTCACTAGTGACATCTGACCACAAACTAATCACCCTGGATATACATATCCTACCTCCACCCACAACACAAAAGACTACAGTGAAAAACTTCTCAAAAGCCAACTTTACACTTCTTAAAACTGAGTTGGTATCCTTTAAGCCCACTGGGCCAGTGGAAACCACATCCCACAATGCAGAATCCTTCACAAATGCTTTCTACGGACATCTCCAGGAATGCATGGATCATGCAATCCCAAATAAAACCAAGATCCTCTCCACCAAGGGCAGGCGTCCTGTCTGGTGGACCCCAGCCATGAACAAATTGTATAACAAAAGAAGGAAGCTACTGCACGACAGAGCAAAATCCCATAATGAGAAGGCATCTCTGATCAGCACTAGTAGAAAGCTACATTCTCTCATAAAAACATGCAAGGCCAACTTTGAGGGAAAAATCACTATGGACACTAAAGATAACCACAAGGCCTTCTTCTTCTATGTTAGAAACCTGGGCGGAAACCCTCAGATATGTTCAGAGTTAGTTCACAATGACAAAAAATACACTGAACACACAGATATGGCCAACATTCTGGCAAACAGGTTCAGTGCACATTTCTCCCCTCCCTCACCCCCAAAAGAGGAAATACTTATCCCAGCTGACTGTAACCTCCCTGTCATCTCAGATGTCCAGCTGAGAACCGCCCTCAGCAAAGCTATAAACACAGCATCAATGGGACCCGACGGTATCCTGGGTTGCGTGCTACGTGAACTCTGAGAGGAGCTAAACCCGCACATAAAATGCTATTTAACTGTAGCCTTACTACAGGATATGTACCTGAACACTGGCATACAGCAACAGTAGTCCCACTCCACAAAGGAGGCACCTCTACAGACCCTGGTAACTACCGCCCCATAAGCTTAACCAGCCTGGTCTGCAAAGCTATGGAAAGACTCATCATGGAACTCATACACAGAGACATTGGGGACTTACAGACACTTGATCCCACCCAATCCGGCTTTGTAAAGGGCAGATCCTGCCTTTTGCACCTGGTTGACCTTTTCAAAACAGTCACTAGAGCCATTGATGAGGGCAAAGCAGTCCATACAGCCTACCTGGACTTGGCTAAAGCTTTCGACACAATACCCCACTCTGGCATCATAGACAAGCTCAACAGCTGAAATGTAAATCCATATGTCACAAGATGGGTTGCAAACTGGCTAAAGGATAGAACCCATAAAGTCAGAATCGCTGGAGCCATGTCAGACTCAAAGCCAGTCACAAGTGGTGTCCCACAGGGCTCTGTCCTGGGACCCCTCATGTTCGGCATTTATTTCTCAGATGTGGAAGCAAACATGGGAGGGTAGTGGCTGACAAGGTTCACAGATGACTGCATACTAGGCGCCATAGTCGATACACCAGCTGACACATACATCCTACAGAAAGGCCTCACTGAAATGGACAACTGGTGCCAGAGTCATGGCCTTAAACTGAATGCCAAATAATGTATAGTCATCCCCTTTGGGAAAAACAAAGTACCCACATATTATCACATAGACAGTAACCCACTGAGTATAGAAAAAGTAATCAGACACCTGGGGACACAAGTCGATAGTGACCTCTCATTTGACACCCACGTTGCCAAAGTGGTTATAGGTTCATAGATTAGTACTAAGCTAACTGCCCTTGTGAGCCATTTTAAGCCTAGCCAATTATCCCTTGTGAGGCTCAAACCCCACACCTTCTGTTTGTAAGGCAAACAACTTAACCATTAGGCCACTCTCCCTACCTTGCCCACCTTATCATTAAGGGATTCACATCCAGATCAAAGGATGTCATTGTACCCCTATACTCCTCCCTTATCAGGCCCATGAATGAGTACTATGCCCCATTTGGTATGTACCTCACCTGGCACTTGCAACAGCTAGGGAGACCCCAAAAGTACCTCACCAAGAGGATCAAGGGTCTCCAACATATGTCATATGCTGCCAGACTAAAGAAACTCCAGCTCTATTCAGTAGCATACCGCCTACTTAGAGGTGATCTGTGCCTGACGTACAAGGCCATGTCCAATCAAGGATTGATGGACATGCTCCACCTCATAAAATCCAAATCCATCAGAACCACAAGAGCTACAGATTTAAACCTCAGCACAAATATGAATAGGACATGCTGGAGGGACAGATTCATAACTCAGAAGCTTCCCATACTCTGGAATGGAATCCCAGTTCATGTTAGGCAGAGCCCCTCACTGACTCTCTTCATGTGAAATCTTGACGAGTGGATGGGAGATCATAGGTTTACCTCAGGGGTCATCTCTGTGTCACTACTAGACAGAGGCACAGTAAACTAATTCTATTATGTAAGGGGGTCTTCACTGTGTCACTACTAGACAGAGGCACAGTATTCTACATCTATTCTGTACACTTTTGTACCATTACATGGGGTGGCGAAAGCCACATCACTATGGCTAGGCTTATAAATGCCCCAGGGCAGATAGCCTAGTACTAAACTATGACACTGTGAAACTATATATGTCTATGTATTTCTACATCCCTCTCCATCTATGTATACATATATGCATATTATATATATATATATATATATATATATATATATATATATGGGTCTACTTTGTATAACCGAACTTCCGATTCACCGACACACAATTTACCAACCCCAAACAACCGAAAACACACAACACCGACAAACACCAACAACTCAAAAAACCGAACACCATTACACCGACACAAAAAACGTAAACTACACATTGCACACAATAACATATCCACTAACCTTAACCTAAACCCTAACCCTAACGTCCGACACTACCGCACACTTACCCAACCCGCACCCTAACCCTAACTCACTTAACCCACCCCTAAACCTCAACACCGTCACTATCGCACACTTACCCTACCTGCACCCTAACCCTAACTCACTTAAACCACCCTAAAACATGCAGCCCGTCACTATCGCACACTCACTCCACCTGCATACTAACCCTAACACACTCAACCCTTCCCTACACTACACTACGTCACTATCACACACTTACCTTACCGGAACCCTAAGTCCGACACTACTGCACACTCACCTTTCCCACACCCTAACCTAAAATCCCTCACTATCGTACACTTACCTGTCCGCTCCCCAATCTTAAATCCGTCACTATCGCACACTTACCGGATCGCGCTCACACATTGCCGTTGTCGGTCTTTCGGCTGTCGGAATATCGCCTTTTCGATCACCTACCTGTTCGGTCATTCCGTCTCGATCTTCTGGGTGTCAGTGAAGTGGCGGTTCGGTTATTCGAAGTAGACCCATATATATATATATATATATATATATATATATATATATATATATATATGTATATATATATATATACATACATATCTCGATATACATACGTATACACATGATAGATATATATATATAATCCTTTTTAGTTCCACATATGTATACACACAGTAACGTACTGATGAACATCCATTACTGTACAACCTACATTGTACATTGCACTAGAACCTACATTGTTATGTGCACATAGCTATCTTCACATACATATGTATGTACAGCCTTCAGTGACAGTTGCAGTATGTCCCCGGCCCCATGCACATCTTCCTATACATAGATACAGACCAATAACACATATGGAGGATTCACAGTATGTAGACTATTATATTAGTACTTTACATTACCTGTGTTTGTTGCAGCTGTTTGCGTAGGCTTTCAGATACTTGGCCTGCTGTCAACTTGTTTGTTTTGTTGTTACTTTTTTTTCTTTCTTTCTTTCTCTTTCTCTCTTTCTCTTTCTATTTCTCTTTCTCTTTCTCTCTCTCTGTCTCTACCTCCAGAGGGTGCAATGAAAGTATTGCATGTGTGGACTGGGAGTACAGGATGCTTTTGTAGGTATCTGCACATGTCCATGTGATGGCCTCTGCACCAATTGTTAGCCAGCATTTACTAACTGCATGCAGCCTATTGTGTAGTGATTGCAGTTCTCACTATGATTTCAGGACAGTGCTATAAAAAGGTTTGTTAGGTAGGCGTAGCCCTTTCAGATTAGCAGGGTGGGGACCATGCTGGTTTGCTATGGACACTGTTCTGTGAGTATAAGGGTTGGTATGTCTCTCATATTTCAGGCTGTGTTGTAGACACTGCAATGCATGTTGTACTGTAACCTGAGTATTCCTTCCTCCAGTTTCCTCTTCTCCGTGTGTATGTAAACTGACACCTACGACTAGTAATACTGTGTATATGGGTGTGTGTGCTTTCCTGTGGGAATTGTGGTGTAACTGGTGTATAGCAGTGGCTCTTGCAATATGTTGCTATGGCTTCAATATTTGCCCTTTACATTCACTCCTTGTATGCCTGCTAGGTGTCTTTCCTGTAATGTGTTGCTATGGCTTTCCTATTTTCCATTTACATTCACAGCTTGTAATGCTTGCTATATCTGTTTGGGCAGCAATTCCCTATGTGTTTGTAGTGGTAGGGTGGTACTGCATGCAGTGTGGTCTGGCCATGGTGTGGGCCTTGACACTTACAAGGGTATTTGATCATGCTGCTGAGCAGGCCTCAGATACTCTCAGGTGCATCTTTCATCAGCCTCATGGAATGGTACATATCAGTGGGATACTCCCATGAAATATTCTGATATTCTGCAGTTGTGACTGTGGGTTATTTTGAGCATATGTATTACTACACCATTTGTGACGTGCAAGTGGTGCATACTTTCAGTAATTCATAGTTACCATTGCATGTGTTGTAACACCTTTCTGCCTACTGTTAGTACATTTCACAGGGAGTCAGTGGGGCACAGTTGACATTTGTTTTCACATCAGGGACATCCCTGTAACTCAGTCACAGTTGCTATGTCTGGGCTCTTAACTATTCAACTATGGCAGTGTTTATCCTACTCTGAGTATGTGTGCGCCTTGCCAGGTGCTACTGTGACATTATTACCTACTAGCTACCAACTAGCATGGCTGTTTCTCTTCCCAAAGTACTATTTTACAAATCCACTAGATTTGACAGTAAATATACATGACATGCTTTGTGTACTAGACTTGCTATATTCCCTTTACATTAATTCATACTATGTCATGATATATTTCTTTCAGCATAATGTTCTTGTATAGCAGTCATGGCTTAGTAGTAAGTCATGCAGACTAGTGTTTCCAAGGTCCTGGGTTCGAGACTGACGGAGGTATTTTATTTTGCTGCTGAGCAAACTACAGGACTTGTCATTCAGAGTGACTAAGGCACTTTTAAGCAGTTGTAAGCGGGTTATCGCTGGTTTGCGTGGAGCTCACGCATGCGCACTGTCACTTAGCTTCACGCACACAATCTTAGCTAAGCACATAGAAGCACACTCCCGCTTACTACTGCTTAAAAGTGCTTACTCTCGTGCACACCCGCGCTAATTTCTTTTAAAGAAAAGAAAATGGGGAGATAGGAAAGTAGTGAAAAAGGGGGCACAAAGAGGGTAGGACAGTAGGAAAACAAGCTCGGGTTTTGCAGGAGGGATGTAGGAAAGGCCCATAGCTGCTCATTTCTTCATCAGCAACAGCTGTGCATATGTTTGTAATTTGGTGTGAAATTTGAAACCTTCCACCCCTGGGAGAGGGGTGAGGACAACAATATTTGTTGTACAGCCAATAGTAATTGCCAGTTTACATGTCCAGCAGACATGTGTGCAAAATGGGCAGCTATGTATGGGGCGTAATTTTTTTGTGGGTACAGAGTGCCCCTTTTTTTTTTCAGGTGAGAGTGGTATGTCAGGTACAGGAAGTCGGTATAGCTGGGGAGGCAGGTAGGGGAGGTTAACAGACAAGGCAAGCAAGACGCATACAGGGGTGGTGTATGACACATGTGGGCGGGATACTCAATTGACGGGGACGGATGTTTGGATATCTCAAGCCCATGAGCTCACAGATGGCAACAGTGGAACTGAGATCCCCACCCATGGGCAGTTGCCACTGTGTCTTCACTGCCCAGAACGGGGCTGTGCTGTGGGCTGTGTAGAATGGGCAGAAGGCACGCCCGTGAGTTGTGCCACCCATTCCTCAAGCTGACGTAAGGCCCAAGCACAGCATGCCTGATCTCCCTATGCACCACAGTCCAGACACTACAGACGGTGAGTGGATGTTCTCCTCTGGCCACGCTTGCAAAGGGGGGACGAGCCCCATCCCCTGCAGTGCTTCCACTCGCAGGTGGCACAGGGCCACCAGAGGAGGGTCCAGCCTGGGCACTATTGCCAGGTGCACTCGCCAGCTGAGGTGGGAGAGGTGGGTCCGCTGGAACCCGCCTTCCCTATTGTCCTATGTTTTGCATTATTTTATGACAGTTTGGGTTAGTAACGTACAATACCATTCACAATTAGTTGTAACAGCATGCATTAGTATTCCCATTAACCAAACACCCATAAATTCAAGCCATTGAACAGCAAGCATAACACATGCATAATTTGAACAACATTACACAATCCAACAACATGCAGGGTTGATTGATGGCAACAGGCCATCAGGTTTGGATGTATGAACAGGGCACATGCATCAACGTACATGCAAATATGTATGAACCAACAGGACAAATGTCCAGGGGAGTTAATTGTGAAGACATACCCATTTCATGTGGAATGGATTATTTGTGGTTATAGGGTAGGGTGAAGAAATATTTCATTAACAACTTCAAATACCTATACATATGCTGTACATTTCTACTGGCTGCAGATATATACACACTACAGGTCTGACTACAGTTTCCTATGTGTAAACTTATGCATGTTGGTGATGGGAATGTTACTGCTACATTAATATACATTGCATTTTTATTCATACACATTCATATCTGGCTCTGTTCAGCTACAGCATCCTGCTACATTTGCTTTATATGGCTCTAGACAACTCTGGATGTTTGGTATTTCATACAACCATACTATCTGCATATTGCAAAGGTACAGCAACATATCCAAATTGTGGGACACACATTCCAGCTTCAGTACTTTATTCCACACATTTCACTGTTTGGTTGTGCCTGTCACATTCATTTCATTCTGTACTGACTGCAGTATACTTTATTCAGGCGTTATTACAACTTTATTGGTGGATTCATTCCTCTTTCTCACACTCTCACTTGTTTTATTTTTACAATTCAGGATGGTACTTAATTCTAGGCTTTATTGACATGTTTTACTTGGTTACAACAATCCTTTCCAACAGTCTCACTGTGTCATGTTTCAGATTTTAAACGGGGATATATTTCACACATGTGTTTTACTCAGCTTGTGTAGCTGTAATTTACAGCCTTCTGCAGGTTATGTACTATTATATTACAGGTGGAACTTCTTGATTTCAGACTTGTTTCATTTTTATTTTTGGATTACAGGCTGCATCACACTTTTGTAATCACACAGTACTAGCAGAATCTCTCTTACACTGTTACTTGCACTTTTTATTAATAAGTGACTACACTGCGCTCTTTTGCAAGCTGTCATACTTATATTTTTTAACAGTTACAGGGAGAGAATTACTAACCTGCCTGGTGGCACAATCACACAAGCCTATCGGCATAGGCTCGACTATTCGTAGAACGGACACCTGCAGCTGTAATATAAATGAAGTAATATTGGAATACACATCTCCATAATATCAGCTAGGTTAACTTTCTACATAAATAATTACATGTAACTTACTCAGTAGTGGGGCATTGGGCATTTGCCGGGCCTCCTGGATCCAATGGTTCAGTTGGTCCTGCTTCCGTCTCTTCTGGTCCGCATGGTGGTGACGGACCTGTTCACCAGTCCTTGGTATTCCTGTGGCACTGTTGAGATCATCAGCCTCATGGAATGGTACATATCAGTGGGATACTCCCATGAAATATTCTGATATTCTGCAGTTGTGACTGTGGGTTATTTTGAGCATATGTATTACTACACCATTTGTGATGTGCAAGTGGTGCATACTTTCAGTAATTCATAGTTACCATTGCATGTGTTGTAACACCTTTCTGCCTACTGTTAGTACATTTCACAGGGAGTCAGTGGGGCACAGTTGACATTTGTTTTCACATCAGGGACATCCCTGTAACTCAGTCACAGTTGCTATGTCTGGACTCTTAACTATTCAACTATGGCAGTGTTTATCCTGCTCTGAGTATGTGTGTGCCTTGCCAGGTGCTACTGTGACATTATTACCTACTAGCTACCAACTAGCATGGCTGTTTCTCTTCCCACAGTACTATTTTACAAATCCACTAGATTTGACAGTAAATATACATGACATGCTTTGTGTACTAGACTTGCTATATTCCCTTTACATTAATTCCTACTATTTCATGATATATTTCTTTCAGCATAATGGTCTTGTATAGCAGTCATGGCTTAGTGGTAAGTCATGCAGACTAGTGTTTCCAAGGTCCTGGGTTCGAGACTGATGGAGGTATTTTATTTTGCTGCTGAGCAAACTACAGGCCTTGTCATTCAGAGTGACTAAGGCACTTTTAAGCAGTTGTAAGCGGGTTAGCGCTGGTTTGCGCGGAGCTCTCGCATGCGCACTGTCGCTTAGCTTCACGCACACACGCTTAGCTAAGCACATAGAAGCGCACTCCTGATTACTACTGCTTAAAAGTGCTTACTCTCGCGCACACCCGCGCTAATTTCTTTTAAAGAAAAGAAAATGGGGAGATAGGAAAGTGGTGAAAAAGGGGGCACAAAGGGGGTAGGACAGTAGGAAAACAAGCTCGGGTTTTGCAGGAGGGATGTAGGAAAGGCCCATAGCTGCCCATTTCTTCATCAGCAACAGCTGTGCATATGTTTGTAATTTGGTGTGAAATTTGAAACCTTCCACCCCTGGGAGAGGGGTGAGGACAACAATATTTGTTGTACAGCCAATTGTAATTGCCAGTTTACATGTCCAGCAGATATGTGTGCAAAATGGGCAGCTATGTATGGGGCGTAATTTTTTTGTGGGTACAGAGTGCCCTTTTTTTTTTTCAGGTGAGAGTGGTATGTTAAGTACAGGAAGTCGGTATAGCTGGGGAGGTAGGTAGGAGAGGTTAATAGACAAGACAAACAAGACGCATACAGGGGTGGTGTATGACACATGGGGGGATACACAATTGACGGGGACGGGTGTTTGGATATCTCGAGCCCATGAGCCCACAGATGGCAACAGTGGAACTGAGATCCCCACCCATGGGTAGTTGCCACTGTGCCTTCACTGCCCAGGATGGGGCTGTGCTGGGGGCTGTGTAGGATGGGCAGCAGGCACACCTGTAAGTTGTGCCACCCGTGCCTCAAGCTGATGTAAGGCCCAAGCACAGCATGCCTGATCTCCCTACGCACCACAGTCCGAACACTATGGACGGTGAGTGGATGTTCTCCTCCAGCCACGCTTGCAGAGGGGGGATGAGCCCCACCCCCTGCAGCGCTTCCACCCGCAGGTGGCACAGGGCCTCCAGAGGAGGGTCCAGCCTGGGCACTACTGCCAGGTGCACCCGCCAGCTGAGGGGGGAGAGGTGGGTCCCCTGGAACCCTCCTTCCCTGTCCTATGTTTTGCATTATTTTATGACAGTTTGGGTTAGTAACGTACAATACCATTCACAATTAGTTGTAACAGCATGCATTAGTATTCCCATTAACCAAACACCCATAAATTCAAGCCATTGAACAGAAAGCATAACACATGCATAATTTGAACAACAATACACAATCCAACAACATGCAGGGTTGATTGATGGCAACAGGCCATCAGGTTTGGATGTATGAACAGGGCACATGCATCAACGTACATGCAAATATGTATGAACCAACAGGGCAAATGTCCAGGGGAGTTAATTGTGAAGACACATACCCATTTCATGTGGAATGGATTATTTGTGGTTATAGGGTAGGGTGAAGAAATATTTCATTAACAACTTCAAATACCTATACATATGCTGTACATTTCTACTAGCTGCAGATATATACACACTACAGGTCTGACTACAGTTTCCTATGTGTAAACTTATCCATGTTGGTGATGGGAATGTTACTGCTACATTAATATACATTGCATTTTTATTCATACACATTCATATCTGGCTCTGTTCAGCTACAGCATCCTGGTACATTTGCTTTATATGGCTCTAGACAACTCTGGATGTTTGGTATTTCATACAACCATACTATCTGCATATTGCAAAGGTGCAGCAACATATCCAAATTGTGGGACACACATTCCAGCTTCAGTACTTTATTCCACACATTTCACTGTTTGGTTGTGCCTGTCACATTCATTTCATTCTGTACTGACTGCAGTATACTTTATTCAGGAGTTATTACAACTTTATTGGTGGATTCATTCCGCTTTCTCACACTCTCACTTGTTTTATTTTTACAATTCAGGATGGTACTTAATTCTAGGCTTTATTGTCATGTTTTACTTGGTTACAACAATTCTTTTCAACAGTCTCACTTGTGTCATGTTTCAGATTTTAAACGGGGATATATTTCACACATGTGTTTTACTCAGCTTGTGTAGCTGTAATTTACAGCCTGCTGCAGGTTATGTACTATTATATTACAGGTGGAAAATCTTTATTTCAGACTTGTTTCATTTTTATTTTTGGATTACAGGCTGCATCACACTTTTGTAATCACACAGTATTAGCAGAATCTCTCTTACACTGTTACTTGCACTTTTTATTAATAAGTGACTACACTGCACTCTTTTGCAAGCTGTCATACTTATATTTTTTAACAGTTACAGGGAGAGAATTACTAACTTGCCTGGTGGCGCAACCACACAAGCCTATCGGCATAGGCATATACTTGAAAGATGTTTGCTAAACCAAGTACGTTAATTCCTGATAAGCATCGATCATAGAAGCTTTTACTGCAGTATGTGAGGAACAGATCAGGGCAGCTCTGTTAGCTGAACATTCTGCTTCCTTTTATAATTTTTCTGTGGCAGAAATGCTGGCATTACAAGAGTTGAAATGTCTTAATTCAGTTGAAATACATCCAGCTGATAAGGGAGGGGGGATTGTTGTTATGGATTAGACATCATATTTAGCATCTATGGAACAACTCCTGAGTGATGACTGCACTTATCAGTCGATTTCTAATCCTCAGATAATGGCCATCATTGACAGAGTTTCAGTTTTGCTTTTTGGTTTAATGGTGACAAATATGATTAAGGAAGATCTGTTTAAGTAATTTTTAGTGGCATTTCCAATTGTTCCAATACTTTATGGGCTTCCAAATGTTCATAAATGTTTATCCCAACCCCCATGCACCCAATAATATTGAGCAGAGGCTGGACTACTGAGCCAATGTCTATTTATTTGGAAAAGACACTTAGTCTGGTGTTAGATAATGTCAACTCTGTTTTAAGAGATACTGATTTGCAGGATCTTTATAGTAATGTCAGTACTTTATCAAATATCCAACATCTTGTTTTTGTTACGTTATTATGATATTACTTCTTTGTTTACTGTTATTCCTAATACCATAGTTATTGAATATGTTAGACTTTTTCTGCAACAACATGCTAATTTTTCTAATATGAAGGTTGATTTGATTTGTATGCTTCTGGAGCTGGTTTTGGAAAACAATGCCTTCGTTTTTGGTGAACAGTATTAATTACAGAAGGTTGGTGTAGCTATGGGCATTGCTTGTGCAAATAGCTATGCCAGCCTTGTGTTAGCACATTAAGAGTATGACAGGGTTTTATGTAGCAATGTGTTTACCAAATACACTGTTTACTATAAATGCTTTGTTGATGATATTTTTTGCTATGGAGTGGTACCTGTGAGTTATTACAGGAGTTTATTGAGTTTATGCAGGATACCACTGAATTTTTGAGGTTTATTAGTAATTTTTTCTTGTGGATCTATGGACGTCTTAGGTATAACAATCACCAGATATGTTAGGTAGATTTCAGACAGGTGTATATAAGAAGTCATGTAAGAAAAATTCCTATTTGCATAAAAGTAGCATGCACCCTAGGCATATCTCTAGAATGTGTTTAGAAGGCAGGTGTTTTGAATTATGTGTCTTCATACAGAAGAAGATTCCTTAGATCAGGCTATGAAGGAATTAAAGGTTGAATTCCTGAAATGAGGTTATATGACCAGAGAGGTTGACTCTTGCATATCTAAAGTGAGGCCTGAAAGAGCGAGTAGAGCTAGACCCTTTTTCTCTGGTGAGTTAGATTCTGTGACTGTAGTAACCAGAGAACATGCAGACGGTAGCTCAGTAAGGTGTGTTTTTACATACTCTAATGATATAAGTCTGGTTTGTGATATAATGAGGAGAAACTGGGGCATTCTCCGAAGTTGTCCTGGATTCACCAAATTGATTGGCAATAAACCTAAGTTTTGTTTCAGGAATAACCTATCTCTAAAGAGGCAACTTTGTTATAAGAATGTTGCAAATGCAATGCGTGCTATATATTCTGCACATTGTGGTATGTTTCCCTGCTTGAACTGTAAGGCTTGTAGATTTATTTATTCTAAATATGCCTTTAGACATCTCATTCTACAACACGAGATTGAATTCTCCTTTTGGCAGACTGCAAGAATGCAAGTGTGATATATTGCGTCTTCTGTGAATGCTGTTATGCCTTTTACATTGGTAAAATTAATCGTTGTTTGAAGGACAGGATTCTAGAACATCTCAGAGGCATCAGGCATAACAAGACCAGCAATGCTCTAGCTGCACATATCTCCACCTTGGGACAACAACATACCTTTAAGTTTTTTTGTTTTAAAGTTTGTTCAGTTAGGTATTAGAGAGGGAGATTTGAAAAATAAAATTGAGGCTAGAGAACAAAGCTGGATCCTAGAGTTACAGTCTTATAGATCTCCTGGGTTAAATGAAATGCTTTTCCTTAAACCAGCTTTAAAGGCACAATTTTTAATTCATTAGTTTATTTTTATTTTTAATTTTATTTTATCTATATATGAGGGTTAAATGAAATGCTTTTATAGGTATCTGATTTATTATTTTGTATTTGTATACCCTTATCTATCTATATATATATATATATATATATATATATATATATATATATATATATATATATATATACACATATGTGGTCTTATGCTGATGATGTCATCAGTGTGAGACGAGCTGGTTGAGAGACTCAGTGAAGAGAGATGTCTGTGAGTTACATACACAGGTAACTGATTTTAATTTCTTTAGATTATTGTGAAGATGATTATCACTTCATTGATGCAATGAGTTTTATGGCTTTATAATTATGTTTTTTGTAATATTTTTGATGAAGCATTGTTGTTTTTAATGCAAAATTGCTTACCTTCATTAAATTGCTATTTGCTTATTATTACCCACTGGTATTTGTTGTTTCATATAATTTCTGCCATGCAACTCACTGTATTTCTTCTTTTATTACAAGAAAATTAATTTTGTAAAAGTCCATTAAATGATACAATGCCTGTTATGTTGCGCATTCAATTTGTTGACCATAATAATAATACTAGAAATAAAATAATGTTCAAATTCCCTACTGTAAGACATAAATTAAAAGGTATTTTTTCATTCAAGAGCTGATAGGCTGTGTAATTTTTTGCCAAAATATATAAGATATGTTAAATAGCTATCAACATTCAATTCATTGATAGACTTGTAGTTCAAAGATATTCAGCCAGATTCAGTAAACTGTACACAGTTTGTTTACACTATCCCCTGGATTTACTAAGCTTCCATGCAGGACTAGCTTAGTCCTGCATGGAAGTGCCCGTTTAGGAGCAGGACGGCAGCATGCCATGCATATTAATAAGGCACACTGCCTGAGCTCCTAGGCTTACACGGAGTGTGTACAAGTGCAGGGGGTATGTCTGAGAGCAGAGCTCTCAGAATAAACACTCCCCCACAATGTAGAACAGCAGAAAGTGGTAAGAAATGAGTGAGACCGCTCATAGGTGTCTGCATATCCCCACCAACAGTCCCCCATGTGTATAACAGCAACAGTACATATAAATTAAATGAAGAAACCCTTTTATTTTTTTTTTTTAATCTGAGTATAGCTAACCGTAAGTACGCGGGAGTGCCCATTGCATAGCTATGGCTATAGCACTTTAAAAGGCTGAAGAGGATAACAAGGAAGATATGCAAATGAAGCAGCACAGCATTAGTGTAGTGGGCAGAGCATTCGCCTAATGAGCAGGCATTCTGGTTTGAGTCTCACTGCAACACAGTCTATTTTACATGGCAAAGCATATTATAACTAATAGCTTTGTTGCAAAACCCCCTAAATAACATATATTTATGAACTGGTGTACTGCAGGAAATGCACATGTGAAGTGTCAGTGTCATAATGAATAAGGCACTAGTAAGCAGGTTTAAGCACGAATAAGCAGTAGTAAGCATATGTAAGCACTAGGAAGCATGTTTAAGTGCGTTTGCGTGGGGGGTAAACACTACCAATACAGATTAAGCAATGTAGAAGCTGAGTGTAAGAAACTGCAACCGGAATTAAGCAGTACTTAGCTCCATGCAAACCTGCTTACAACTGCTTTAAAGTACCTTAATCACTCTGAATCCAATGGCTTGTGTTGTGCCCAGCAACAAAATGAACAGCCTCTGCAAGGCTCAAACCCAAGACCCTCTATACTACAGTCACAGTAGTTAACCACTAAACCATCATAGTAGTATAAAAGATTGAAGTTTTAACTAACAAATCCTCACCATAGGAAAATTAAACTGAATATGTGAAGGAATATATGTACAGTGTGATGTTGTATAACCTGCTACATAAAATAAATATGTGAACAGGAGTACTGCAGTAAGGCCAGATGTGAGGTGTTATTGTAATAAAGTGTTGAAGTCCCCAGGACCCCATACATTGTAAGTACACATGAATCACGGATACCAGACAGATATAACATGTAACAAATAATAAATCAATGCCAAAAGGAAAATATAATGCAAATTAAATATTAAGCAATGCTAAGCATTGCACAACTCAACTTAGTTGGTGTAAGCAATGTGTAGGCTGGCTGACTCAATCTTCCCAGTGGTATACCCCTTTAAGCAATGCCAACATTAGGTAAGCAGGTGTGCCCATAGCTTAGCCTTTTCAAAACCATCCAATAATGGGAAATTGCAGAAAATATGGTGTATTTAAACCCCACAGGCACGAATACTTCCCAAAACTGATTGCAGCTCCATAATGTAGGCAGAATGGCTGGAGTAGGCGAAGGCACTCAATTTAGACTGCAGCACTGGGGCACCCAGGAGTCCAGATACATGGTATGGCTCTTGGTAAAACACCATGAGCAGAGACTACTGCAGGGCCAGTATCAGGGCTCTCAGTATAAAGTGGGGCCTGGGACAGTCTCACCCGTGACCACACCAGTGCCACTGGTATCCCCCGGACTAGTGACTTGGTCAGGCACCACCATTCTGACCTGAAGTAGCGGAGGGGAGATCTCTTGGAGCAGTGGATCCAAAATCAAGGCAGATGGCCGATGCCCCAGCACTAAGTGCTCATTCTATTACATAGATAATGATTGCCTAGCTTGTGTATACTATGGATAGGTAATGGCTAAATATCACTGTATTTCTCTGACAGCTGCAGATGAGTGGGCTGTGAAGCAGCAAGCCCATGCTGCCAGACTGCAAAGGCTGCATTGCGAGGCAGGTTAGTAATAATCTTGCATGTACTGTCATAACAAATAAATATAACAGTTCTAGAAAGTGTTGTACCAGTATAAAAATGTATTGTGTATGGGATGTACTGAGTAAACTAGTCAATATAGCAGGAAGACTGTCATATAGGTTCTGTGTAATAAAGTTGTAATATCTTATGAATAAAAGTATAACCCCTGGAGTGCTTGTGTACATTCTGCTTTCTTATGTTGTTGTATTATTGTATTCTATAAATAGTACTATTGTTTTAAGCAGTGTTACCCACACTGCTGAACACAGTTAAAATGTGCAGGAAGTTCAGTATAACAATGTTGCAAGTCCCAAGAGGTCAATCATGTTGTACAACTGAGGGAGACTTAGACAGAAAACATTGGAATGCTTCACACCAATTGCCTGATAGCACAGTGTACTGTGATGTCAACTGTAATATTTTTACCACACACAGCAAGGGTCTGAATCCCGGGAGTGGTAGTAAGTTGTATGCATAATCATACCCAACAACTGTACAGTGTTTGTGAGAATGTTCAGATAGAAAGCTGTATGCGTAATTAGACCCAACAACTGTACAAAATTTGCTAGAATATTCACATAGTAAGCTGCAAGCATAATCATAACTATCAACTGCACAGACTGTGCCAGAATGTTCAGGTAGTAAGCTGTATGCATAGTCATACCCCTCAACTGTTCTGATCTGTCTAGCTTGTCCAGATAAATTGCCTAAATCTACTGCCCAGTAACCTGTTCCCCTGACAAATCAGTGTGATGATCCAAGAAATGTAGGCAGCTTTTACTGACATATAACTGATAGTCAGACATATACATAGTCAGAGAATGTATATGAAAACAAACCTGTCATTGTAGCATCTCACCCAAAGTGTATGACAGCTATTCTCAAAATATGTCACATTAACACCTGCATCCTGTCAAGCCTTGACCAGAGTTTGTGCAATAACAGATCATTAAGTATGTGTATAACATCAACATGGAATCTGGGAGTATGTGTAGAATTTGCCAGGTAGTGTTAACAAAGATTTTCCCCACAGCTATACCAGGTAAGAGGTGTAGACTGTAGGTACAACACAGTTCACTTATATACTTGTCTACAAGCATGGAATCTGGGAGTATGTGCAGAAATTGTCAGGTAGAGTTAACTGTGATTTTCTCAACAGCTATAACAGGTAAGAGGTGTAGACTATATGTAAGACACAGTCCACAAAGCTACTAATCTACAAACATACCATTGTACAAAGTAAGGACATTGGGTAGTGTAATAATACATGTAAGGGACAGATCACTGCAGTGACTAAGAAAGTTGTGAAAACTACAGGGATATATTAGCTGTTAACTGACCTCTCTCTCTCACCCCACCATATGTGCTACACTAATCTAATTACACACCTCAATGGGTATGTGCACACTCCAAACTTTTGTTGGGACATATGTCCTATAGGTTTATAAATATTCACATTTGGTTCTATGCATGTGCCATGTTAAAATACTCCCACATTGGTGGCCTGCTGCCATCAATGAAACTTGCATGCTATTGTGATGGCCACTGTTGTCCCATATATACATGTATTCTGCTTGCTCTGCAACTGCTGTAAATCTGGTGTCTTGGGTTAATGGGAATACCTTTGCATGCTATTATAACTAATCCTGAATACTGTTGACTATTACTAACTGATATCTCTCTTAAAACTGCAACACCCAGCGGACCCACCTGTCCCCCCTCAGCTGGCCATGGCACTGGGCACCAGAACATCTGGGGCCTAGCCTGGGACTTCCTCCTCCATTGGCTCTGCACTGCCTTCGGCTTGAACTGCCGCAGGTGATGGGGCTTGGCCCCCCTGGGAGTGGGGGCGTACAGGTACCTGTCATCCGTCATCAGGTCCAGGCCGTGGTGCGTAGCGAGCTTGACAAGGAGATCCAAGACAAGCTATGCCAGCTTGAGGGCCACATGGTACAATTAGAGGGTGAGCCTGCCCCTCCTGCCCAGCCCCCAGCACAGCCACCTTTGGGGCTGTGAAGGTGCAGTGATAACTGCCCATGGGTGGGGACCTCAGTTCCATTGTTACCATTTGGGGGCTCATGGGCTTGCGACTTCCAAACACCCTTCCCCGTCCAAGGTGTTTACCCCCCACATGTGTCATATACCGCCCCTGTATGCATCTTGTTTGTCTTGTATGTTAACCTCCCCAACCTGCCTCCCCAAATATAGCTACTACCCCTCCCCAACATCCAACTCCCACCTGAAAAAAAAAAGGGCAATCTGTTGCCAAAAAAAAAATCTCGCCCCATACATAGCTGTCCATTTCATACACATGTCCACTGGACACATGTAATCCGGTCTAATTGGCATCACAACTTATTATTGTTGTCCTCACCCCCACCCAGGGGTTTGAGTGTCCAAATCTACATCCAAATTCAGTGTATATGACAGCTATTGCTGTAGAAGAAATGGGCAGCTATGGATCTTCCCTACACCCTTCCTGCACATCCCTGGCTATTTCCCTACTGTCTTTTCCTCTTTGTGCCCCTTTTTTTCATCACTTATCAACCCCTTTTTCATTTCTTTTAAAGAAATTAGCATGTGGGTAAGCGGGAGTAAGCACTTTTAAGCAGCAGTAAGTGGGTATAAGCCTATTTGCATGGGAGTAAGCTATGCCTACAGAAGTTAAGCAATTTAGAAGCTGAGTGTAAGAAACTGTAACCGGAAATTAGCAGTGCTTACCTTCGTGCAAACCCGTGCAATCCCACTTACAACTGCTTTAAGGTGCCTTAATCACTCTGTACCCAATGGTCTGTGTTCTGTGCAGCAACAAAATTAACAGCCTCTGCAAGGCTCGACCCCAGGACCCTGCACACCATACACAAAGTGGTTTACCACTAAGCCATGCCAGCTTTACATAAATCTGATGCTTTCAGAAACATAACATCCAGCCCAGTCATGCAACAGTACAGAGAATGTATACCAACATCTAGATGTATGTGTGTGTTTAAATATATTAATATCTAAACAGATACAACATCTCTATATATGTGTATATATATATATATATATATATATATATATATATATATATATATATATATATATATATATTTAAATATATACATATATTGAAATATATACATATATAGAAATATATATGAGCATATATATATACATGCAAATGCCTACATCGACATATATGTCTACACCTATATGTCTACATATACATAGCAAGTTACATATATGTACACAGATATATATCTAAGTAGGTATATATGGACATAGTTATATATATGTAAGCAGATATATATATCTACACAGATATATATGGCCACACATCTGTACATAGCAATGGTAGATTAACAGAAATAAATATGACCACATGCACCGTTAATGGGGTGAAACCCCCCCAAACAATATACGTTATGTAAAAATAGGCATACCCCCCCCAGCCAAACACGTCCGCCTTGCAATACACTCCCAAGTGTTACAGATCACATAACCAGGACCTGACATGACATGTGCACAAGATGTTAACAGCACTACAATCCACCTGTATGATGTCAGGCTGGTATTGGTAACATATCATGCAGTACAGTCTGGCTCCCATAGGAAATGTAAAATGTGGAAACTATCAACATCCCCAGATTACATATACACAGACACATATATGCAGAAACAGATATACATATACGGGACTACTTGATATGGTTGACATTTCACAATGTCGAAATTCATATCGCCAAGACCATATGATCGACATTTAGAATGTCGACCATACAAGTATAACATAAAAAACAAAAACAAACTTACCTTAATGCTGCTAGCAGGGGGGCTTTGCCCCACTGCACCCCCTGTGAGGGGGCTCCACCCCCCACACCCCCCAGAACTTAAATATACCAACTCCATGATTGCACTGCAGTATGGAAGTGGAAACCTTTCCATTCTGCACTGTAGGGAGATGTCGGCTCCCCATGGTCGACATTTCAAATGTCGATCATATGGTCTCAGCCATATGAATGCCGACATTGTGTAATGTCGACCATTCAAAGGGGACCCACACACACACACACACACACACACACAGATATATATATATATAAATATATATATATACATGTAACTACACAGACACACGCAGAGATATGTACAGTAAGATACATATGTAGAAGGTGCACACAATATGGAACAGCCACTATGCCTACAGTTCAAACCTGAACAACTGGACACTGTATGGGCCACCCATACAAATTACAATCGTTGCCTGCAACATATACCAACAGAGAGGTCATAGAAAAAAACACCACACACAGGTTTGCTGAAATGGAAAACCTTTATCTGTGTACTATTACAGTTCTATATGCCATGTCATATAGTTGTTCAGACACTGACATCCATATAAACAGAGTAATGCAACTGTGAAATAGTTATACTAATACAGTAGTCTGTAAAGGTTCACAGCTGTTGCTGTCCAGGCCAAAGCCTTTAAATTGTACAATAGCAAAGACAGACTGGCCCATAGGATACCTAACAATCAACAGCATGTAATGCAGGTGTATAGTTCAGCAGCCTCTATCTACACTCTGTACAAAATCACTAAGTGATTAAGACTTCAGTTGACCAAATGGGATGTAACTGTTACAAAACAAGGAATAAGTAACACCATCACAAGCACACTGACAGACAGAACAGTCTGTATGTCAGGAGGCAGTAGGCCTGCATTAACCCAATTTATATAACTAATGTAAATATAGATGAAGTATATGGTACTGTACATCCAGATACCTTAAAGCAGTTCACCCCTGATACCCCCACTAGGTAGCTGATGGGTATACCTTGGCATCAGGCCACATGACAATGGTCTGCATTGTGGCTCAGGGCTGTAGTTTCTGCATTTGCCCACACAGGTGGGCATTGTATCCCCCATCCAGTCAACTCAGTGACTATTGTGTGTGACCAATACTGTGCATCACTTGCCATGTATGTATTTCTTAGTCCATGATATGGACAGTGTCTGGAATGTGCACACCTCCCACATGCATGTACAGTGACATGTGGAACTGTACCTAGGGTATCTGGCCCATGTTGTGGACACAGATCATCATCAGATGTTCCAGTCTTGCCCACCTGTGGCGGGAACTGGTAATGTACAGCAGGTTTACCTTGCACCTACATTGATAGCATGCTAAGGGCATTCCCTGGTGTCAATAGAATTTCTCCATACAGGACATGTTGTCAGGCATGGTATGTCCTTTGTGGGTCACACGTGATGGCACCACAGGTGTTGCAGGTGTCCATTGGGGAACATGAGGAATGTGCACTGTCTGCATTTACATGCATATTGGACAGATGGACAAGGTGACATGCCCTCTGTAGCCCACTGCAATCACTCCATAGTTACTATCAGTGGCCAGTATACAGTGTACTATCCACATATTGTCTGTTGCCTAGGCATGTCTGTGTGTATGAGACATGGGTTGAGAGTGTGCTCTGGGTACTACTGGGGTTGCTAACTGTGATTGCCTGGCCTTGATATCCCATGTATGGGTATGGATTTGCACCCCAGCCTCTCAGCTATTTCACATCTGTTATCCCTGTACAGTGGGCATTGTTATATATAGTAGGGCCACCATATAAGAAATATGCAAAACGCACTCCATATTGGGCCCAGGTGTCACACACTTCCATCCACCTCCACACAGAATATGAGTTACAAACACACACACACACACACACACACACACACACACATACACACATACACACATACACACACACACCTGTCATGTCTGGGAGTAGAACCCCTACCTAACTAGTTTATTACACTGCAGCACTATGCAATTATAGTATGCGCCATGGAAATTACTGGAGTATTTTTTCCCCAAAGGTACATATCACATTGGATGACATCAGCAGGATTGAAAATGTAGGGCATTTGAATTGTAGTGGGTGTGACTAACCTAAAATGCATTGCTCTCTACACAGACAGAGACACACTCAGAAAACATCCACAACCAACATGTGTAGGTATAGAACCCCTAACAGAGGTCTATATCACACTACAGCATGCAGCTGTTATAGGACGCACCACGGGGAATACTGGAGAGCTCTTTCCCCAAAGGTGTATTTCACAATGAATGACAGCAAGATTGCCAAAGTAGGGTATTTGAAATGTATTGAGTGTGACTAGCCTATAATGCATTGCTCCCTACACAGACATTGAAACACACACAAAACATCCAGAACTGCCATGGGTGGGAATAGAACCCTGCCAGGGTTCTAAATCACACCACATCAGTATGCTGTTATGGAACATGCTACGGAGATTACTGAGTTACAACCTTCCCAGAGGTGTATTTCTGGGTGGATGACATCGGCAGTCTTGCCAAGGTTGAGCATTTAAGTTGTAAGGAGTGTGACTACCCAAAAAAGCATTGCTTTCTACACTAGCAAAGTCAGACACACACACTTGCCATGTCTGGGATTAGAACACCTACTTAACTACTTTATCACACTACAGCAGTACACAGTTACAGGATGTGCTACAGAGATTACTGGGCTACAACCTTCCCAGAGGTGTATTTCTAGGTGGATGATATCAGCAGCCTTGCCAAAGTTGAGCATTTGAATTGTAGGGAGTGTGACTACCCTAAAAAGCATTGCTCTCTACACAGACAGAGTCACACACACACACACACACACACACACACACACACACACACACACACACACACACACACACACACAAACACACTTGCTATGTCTGGGATTAGAACACCTACCTAACTACTTTATTACACAACAGCAGTACATAGTTACAGGATGTGCTACAGCGATTACTAAGCTACAGCCTTCCCAGAGGTGTATTTCTAGATGGATGACATCAGCAGCCTTGCCAAAGTTGAGCATTTAAATTGAGGGAGTGTGACTACCCTAAAAAGCAATGGTCTCTACACAGACAGTGACAGACAGACACACACACACACACAAACAACCACAGTTAACAAGTCTGGGATTAGAACTTCTACCTAACTAATTTATCACACTACAGCAGTGCACAGATATGGGACATGCCATGGAAATTACTAGACTACAACTCTCCCAAAGGTGTATTTCACAGTGGATGACCTCAGTAGGCTTGTCATAGTAGGGCTATGGGGAAGGCAGTGTGTGTGCATGGGCCATAACCCATTCATCTAGGGTTTGACATGCCACATGTTGGCACACACACAGGGTCATATTTCACAGGTACGTGTCTACAGCTGCTAGATGACTACTTCCTTGTACAGTCATGTTGCACAGCTGGCACGTGCACCACATAGTCTGTAATGCTGACAGATACTGGTGGCTAGTATCTGCAGTCAGTGATATCTGAACCTCATGTGGTTGGGACCCTTTGGCAGTGTGCTGGGTGGGACAGGCCTGGATGCCTCCCTGTCACAGTCACCCTCTTCCACACATCTATGTATGCCTACCTTTGGCTTATTATAGTGTGTTGTCCTTACATATGTGTCTATATTCCTATCCACTGTGTCTGCAAGACATAAGTGGTGCATACTGACGAGTGTCTGCACTAACAACTGTGACTGCCAGATATTTCTGGTCTACTGGTGTTTGCAGACATGTCCTTCATGTGTTTAAGTGTGTGAGCATGCCCAGTATGACCTGTCAGTATGTTGTTGACTGACAATGCCTTCATTTCTCTGTGTGTGTGAGCATGCCCAGTATGGCCATCTGTATTTCATGTGTGGATTGGGTCCAGGTGGTTTGTACTGCAGTGCTGACCTTTGTGTTGTACACCGACAGGTAGCATGCTGTTCCTGCAGGGTATCCATCAAGCATTTGGCATTGACTGTTCCTACATTTCTGCATAGGATGGTGGGATCACCTGACTATTTCTACATTTCTAAACAGGATCGGGGGGCACACCTGACTGTTACTACCTTTCTATGTAGGTTGGGGGGGCACACCTGACTATTTCTACATTTCTACACAGGATTGGGAGGGCGCACACCTGACTGTTATTATATTATTATGTCAGATGGGGGGGCACACCTGACTATATCTACATTTCTACACAGGATTGGGGGGGCACACCTGACTGTTATTACATTACTACGTAGGATGGGGGTGGCACACCTGTCTATGTCCACATTTCTACACAGGCTTGGGTGGGCACACCTGACTGTTATTATGTTACTATGTCGGATGGGGGGGCACACCTGATACTTGTGCACATTTTCTATGACTGTACTGGTATGTCAGGTACTTCATTTCATTCTGCATTCTTACCTATCATGCTGACTACAGACATACCAGTCTACTACAGATCATTGCTTTGATTGCCCTACATATTAGTGTCTGACTTCCTACCCTTCAGAACTAACATCCCACTGCCTGACCTGCTGTAGTCTGTCTGTGTAGGCCTGAGATGGAGGTTAACCATAGCCATCATTCAGGGGCCATAGCACAGGCTCTGTTTGGGTTTGTCTGCACCTGTTCTGCTGGCTGTGACTGTTGTTGGGTATGTGAACCGCCCTGTCTGGCATGTATGAGTCATATGGACACACATGTTGCTCAGCACATTTCCTGAAGCAGATTTTGTCACCCTGTGTAGTACTGCCTACAATGGTGAGTTCAGCATGTGCTACAGATGTCATGGTGCCACTATGGGTGTCTACTGTCTGCTGCCATAACATTCAGCCACCCAATTCCCTTGCATGCTCACATCCATACCATAGATACAGGTAACGACACATTCTACTCCATTTGGCAATTGGTAGGTTGCTTGACTTACCTTGAGGGTGTCCCAGATTTGCAGATGGTGCTGGAGGGCTTCCTATGTCAAATGCACATAGTACGCTCCCTATACATGGTTGACCACAGGTAGTGTCATGTTTGGCATCCGTTTTACTGTATGTGCAAGTCAGAGAGGTGTCATTCCCTGGGTCCATACTGTGTCTGTGTATGTGCTATGCATTATCTCTTTGCCGCAGCCTTGGCATACTGGGCATGCCTCCTACTGCCTACTGGGGCAGGCTCAGGTTGTTCCTCCTCTGAGTCACTCTGTGCCTATGCAGGCCTTGGCATTGATGGGGGGCTGTGTGGCCCTACCCCATGCTGTTCCTGCTGCAGCTGTTTCCACAGGATCATATTGTGTAGCATGGCACATACCATAACAATTTGGGTACATGTAGCTGGTGAGTACTGCAAGGCTCCACCAGATGTGTCCAAACACCAGAACTGTGACCTGAGCATCCCAAACACATGCTCTATTATAAGTCTGGTCTATGCATGTGCCTCATTATGGCGTTCTTGTTCAGGTGTGTGTGCATTTCTGATGGGTGTCATCAGCCATGGCTCCAGTGTGTAACCAGCATCCCCCACTAGGTGACCTTAGGGGATGTCCCCATTGGCAAATCTCTGGTATAGCTGTGTCAGATGCCATATGTGGGAATCGTCATAGCTTCCTGGGCAGCCAGCACACACATTCATTATAATGCCGTGGGCATCACATATGATCTGGCAGTTGATGGAGAGGATTCTCCTGTGGTTGATGTAGGCCCTACCCTGATCACCAGGTGGTGCTTTGATGCATATGTACGTGCAGTCTATAGCACCCACTACCTCAGGGTATTCTGCTATTTGGTAGAAGAGATGCATATTGCTGGACAACACCTCGTGGGTGTTGAGGAAATACTGGCATGTGCTGTCATGGTATCCAGGAACTGATGGAATACTCTGGATGCTGATGCCTGTGAGGTCCTCATGATATCCCCAGTTGAGTTTTGGGAGGTACCTGTGGCTAGTATTTCCAGGCCTACACATACCTTGGTGTCCATTGGGATGGGTTCCCCTAGGTCAGTTTGGTGTGTCAGATGTGGCCGGCACAGCTCAACAATTTGCTGTAGGAGGTCTCTGTCCGCCCTATAGTGCTCCACTATATCCAGCTCATGTAGCCCCTGGTAGGTTACCCTGGGTCCGTTCACTCTTCTCCATCTCCTCACTGTGGGTTGATCGACAGCATTCACATCCTCACCACCCTCAGCCTCTTGCACATGTTGTTCTATGTCGCTTGCTGCAGCCCTTCTCATTTTGTAGGTTTGTTTGTTAAAATTTCCCCACTTGTATACACCGGTGATGTAGAGTGTGGGAAAACAGAGGGGAAGATGTTTGCATGGTTTATAATAGTGTTCTGAGCTGGTCTGCTGCCTGCGTAATTGGCTAATTCTGATACATTTCACCTGCCAACTAAGCTAGTTATTCTTGATTACCTTCCTACTGCTGTTTTCCTTTCCCATTGCCTTCCTGTTTAAGCCTGTGTGTGTGCCATGCAAATAGAGGGCTCAGATGTGCACACTGCTGCTATTTCCTGGTTTAACTTCTTTTTTCTTCCTGTAAAACCCGGTGCATGGTGTGCACACCTGCTTAGGTTTTGTAAAGAGTGCTAGGTAGGTTTAGACACACCCCCTAGCTTAGCTGTGCTAAACTAGGAACAAACCAGAGCCACAGGGCTCCAATCTGCTTACAGTATGCCTGACACCCCCCCATGATGTCACCTAATTCCGAGGCTTGCACCAAGCTATTCCTACTCTTACACTATTGGGACCTGACTCACATGCTGGGAAAAACTGGGATTCACTATCCTTCCCCTAATTTGCATAGGATTGCCTGCTAATGCATAGTCACATGTCTCACACTCAGCCTCCCCCCTTAGCAACCACTACTCCCTGGCCAGGTTGTCTTCTGCCTGCCATTGACTTCCATGGCAGAATAGTGATTTTAGTTAAACTGCTTATTTTAGGTTTATTTTATTATTTTCCGCTGCCCTATGCTTAAACAGCCAAGATCAGCTAAAAAACCTTAAAGTTGATTTTTGTATTTTTTTTTTTTCATTTGCATTGCCGATGGCCATATACTTGGCCATTGGCATGCTTACTACATGATATTCAGCCTTTATTTGGGGCTGGCACAGCTCTGTTTTGGATTTTGCAGAAATGTACTCGGTTACTAACCGAGTACATTTCTGCAGATAGCACTAGTTTTGCACAGACTGTTGCAAGCGTCCTAGATTGCAAAATCACCTAATTTGCATAGATTTCTCCTGAAAATGGGGTGGATTGCATACCAGGGCTTAGTCCATGCAGGATTAGTGCAGGAGCGCTTGTGCACGACCCTGCAGGCTGTTCCTGGATCTCACAGTAGACATATTACCTGCTTGACCTCCTACACCAATCTTGCACGTCTTGCAAGCTTTTGAGAAACTGGGGGTATGTGCATGTCACTTTGCAATGCGCACACAGTAGCATGCTGTTTTGGATTCAGTAAGTGGGTCTACATGGTGTGTAGAGCAGTGAAAACAAGGTAAGCACTGTGGCATGCTAATTACAACATAAGCAGCTGACTCATATGCTAATCAACCAATCCAAGATGGAGGAGCTATTCAACAAGCTGTAAAGTGACCATGTAGACTTAGTGCTGGTTTTCCCTATATTTTCCAAACCTATTGGAATACAGCCATGAAAATAAGTCTACACAGAAACAATTTTTGGTACTGCTGTTACTTTAATTCATGTAAATGTGCAACAGGTTGAAGTTTATATTGCTGCTGCTCCTAATAGACCACGGCCAAGAAGAAGAATTCTCAGACCCTGGTTAACTTATCACAATCTGCATGAGGTGGAAATTGTAGAGTGCTACAGGGTGGATAGAGATACATTACAGGAACTCTGCAATCTCTGTCATCCTCAACTCAGACCCAGGGCAAACTGAGAGGAATCCATACCAGTGGTGACTAAGGTATGTCTAGCAAATATAATTTTATCTATAGGAACCTTTCAGAGACCAACAGAGGACATGCTGGGGTTGTCACAGGCATCAGTATCCAGGATCCTCCACCAGTTCCTGAATGCTATGCTTCAACATACCAGTGACCAAATATATATTCCATGTACTCCATATGGACAGGGCTAAAATTATGCATGAGTTCTACCATGTAGCACACTACCCTGATGTACTGGGTGCCATAGATTGAACACATGTAAAAGTTAAGACACAACTTTGGAAACAGGGAATGCTCTACATAAATAGAAACATCTTCCACTCTATTAACTGCCAAGTCATGTGTAATGCCAAGGGAATCATCTTGAATGTGTGTGCTGGCAATCCAGGCAGTTACCACAGCTCACATATTTGGCACACCTCCCAACTTTATCAGATGTTCACTAGGGGGATATCCCACAGGGTCATTTACTGGGTGATGCAGGTTATGCACTGGAACCAAGGCTGATAAAACCCATCAGAAATGAACACACACTTAGTGAAAAGCACCATAATGAGGCACACGCTCAATCCAGAAATATTGTAGGACATGTATTTAGGCTGCTAAAGTCACAGTTCTGATACCTAGATACATCTGAAGAAGCCCAGCAGTACAACCAGCTTACATGTTCTGAAATATTCACATTATGTACCATTCTACACAACATCATCCTGAGAAAGCAGCTTCAGCAGGATCAACAACGGGAAGGAACACACATCTCACCACCAATGGTAAGGTTACGACTGACACATGCAGGTGAGGAGTCAAAGGGGGAACCAGTAGCTGCTCTGGGTGTAAGCAGGCATAGGTGTTTTTAACATGACCTCGCATTGGCTAAGAGGTAATGCTTTGCACACTCACTCACCACCTAAGAGGCTAAAACCTTCTTCCTACGCACATGCATATAGTAACATTGATGCCAGGGAACTCTCACAACCTTTACCTCCCCATGTATTTACTGTGTACTGCATAAGATAGAGTCAGACCAGAACTAAAACTGCTGCAGCTGCTGGATTTACAAGGTAAGTGTTGAACCAGGAGTGTATTGTGTAATGATATGAATGAATGGCATAGCCTTGCATGTTGTCACTTGCTAATGAAGCAAGTTGTACGATGCCATAATGTTACTCTGATTTTTTTTTTTTTTATTCTGGGCATTACTACATTCCTTGTAAATAACTTAATGCTAACCAAATTTCTCAAACATATTGTTACTGCATTCTCAAAATACTGTACTTTTGCCTTGTATATATTCATACTTTATAGTTCTCTCTGTTTTTGTACTGTTGAGTATATTACAACTTTAATTATTAGGCTTTTCTTATTTTTTAATTACTTTCCTGAAGCTTTTCTCCTCGGGTCTCCGCTGAAAAAGGGCTTTCTTGGCCCAGTCAGATAACTGGCTGTTAACAAACGTAAAAATAAAATAAAATAAAATAAATTAAAAGGTGGGTGATTTGTACAAATGACTTTAACATGTGACATCAGAGACTTATGTGACTATATGTGTTCTGTATCAAATAATAGGCCACAGGGATCAAAGATTCACATAGTCATACCTCACAAAAGTGCTGATGGTCACTGAATGTTCTCAGTTTAGCACCATGCTTTTGTACTGAAAAAGCATTAAACAGAGAAGTTAGAAAATAATGAGACACATTTCAATTTCAGACTTCACAACCCTCACAAGATCATTAACAATACTGATGCAAAAAAATGTTTGATTCTATCAACTGTCCAAATTTCTGAGACCAAAATATGTCAAAAGTATACTTAGCAAAACAGAAACATAAGCACAGATATACTAAGGACTAAGTCAGCAATGCACCCTGAGCATCAGACACAAATGATATGTATCCCTGAATCCAAAATATAGAAAAGAAGAATATGGCACAGTTATCATCACTTGCACTGGGTGTTGTGGGGTGGGGGTGCAGGAGGCCTCGGCTGACAACACAAATGTTGGTGAGTACGTATGAGTAAGAAAGAGAAGCAGGCAGACATTTGGATAATGTAGCAAATGGCCAGTGAGACAAAATGAGATTTTAGCTTCATGGCTGAACCATGTAACTGTTGTGTGTGTGTCTGTATGGATTCTGCAGATGAAACTGGTGTGTGAATGTTTGCATGAACACAGCCAAGCTCTGTGCTACCTCTATGTCTTGGTATGTCAGACAGGTGTGACCTATGCGTGGTAGAGGTGGCAGTTCATCATTGTCATACCCGACCATGAGAACTGTCTCTTCCAGGAGTTGCACTGGCATGTCCATGCCCATAGTCATATGCAATGCAGCTACCTGAATGTGACTGATGTCTGCTAGATGAGCTCCGCTCACAAGGACTCCCTGGACCACAACCCCATGGCCTGCCACATCTGGGTTTGGACACCTCAACCAGTGATGGAGCAGTGGAAGTAGTGCCACTATGGGAGAGTGATTGGTTATGGCCACATCAGCTAATAGCAGATGATGTGGCTGACCTTTGTCCACAAAGATGCCATCCTCCTCCCAACAGATGTTCCTTCATAGACACCACCCATTCCAATATGTCATTCATCTGATCCATTGAATCGGCAACATGGTGGAGGCAGGCACAAATTTCAGTCTGTACCACATCTACAACCCTAAACATTTCTCAGGAGGACCTGTGGGAATGTGACTATGCCTCCATGATGGCCCTAAACATACTGTATGTCTAGTGGCACAGGAAGACACACCTGGATCAGGTGGAGGATGGGGATGAACAACAGTCTTCTTCCAAGTACCCCTAACAACCCTTCTGTGTGGCACCTCACTCACAATTTGGCTACAGCCAGAGTCAACATGCAATGAAGCCACAGTAACACACTTATTATGAACATAACTTTAATGATTGTTGCCAAATATAAACTCTTCCACTCTTCAAAACTGAGAAAAACATCATTTGGCACAAAAAAGCAACTTTATTAGAAACCAGGAGCAATGTGTAAAAAACAAAACTCAGCTAGCACCTCAGCATAGGCCTTTAAGGTTTAAAAGTTTTAAACACAGTAAAGCACTTAAGTAGTTCATCAACTAGAACATTACTAAATTGAACAAAATAGAATGCACCAGAATGCATATGAATTTAAATGAAAACATAAAGCAAAAAAAATTCAGTTGAAACAAATGAGTTTATAGAATAACGATAATAATAATAATAATAATAATAAGCCAGTTGAATACAAAAATACACATACCCTAACTTCTATGAAATGAGGTTCCAAGATACTTCCAAAGTTGTTATATTAATTATTTTATAAGTAATTCATTATTAAGATCCTTTGGTTGCAATGTATCATAAGTGAAACTTCAGTAAATCTGAACGGTTTACTATCATTATGTCAAAAATTTAAAAAAGTGTACTTATCAGTGAAGTGTTTTGCCAAAAGTACACAATTCTGAATGTTCCTAAAGTCGAAAAACAGCTGTTAATTTCAAAAATGTCGCTCGTGACATTTTCGACACTTAACAGCAATCCCACCCTTCCCTTAACTCCCTAACTAACTAGCCTAAACTCACATTTATGCAAGGGGGCAAGTCTCCCTGCACCCCCCACACTCCCCCTAACTTAATATTCCAACTCCGAGATCACACTACAGTGAGGAAAGGGATGTATTTCCCTAACTGCACTGTACCGCGATCCCCTTACATGAGCGAGCGTTATAATTGCGAATGCACAGTCCATTTGCAATAATAACGTTCGCTCACATAACCTGCCGAAATATGAAGTATTCGAACATTTGTTGTTCAAATACTTCATAGCCGTGGAAATTATAATGGTAAACCATCTAAACCACTATTATATTTGAAAAAATGTGACACTATAGGGCTGGTAGGGGAATTATTTTTGACATACTGGATGTGTTCACATATCCTCATCCTAAGTTGCCATTTGGTCCTAACAATGTAAAACATATTACAGGGGCAAAGTAACCCATAAAGCACCATTTTATGATAACAGTTGAATACTCCTGGAACTTTGGACAGTTTTCCAGTAATAATGTGTGTAGTTCCCTGATCCATGCAACTACACGTAGTGCATACCTTACACTGAGACTCCAAGACCTCACTACCTGTATGTGTGTGTACAACTCTACTTGCTATGCCATTCTATTAACAGCCTTGTAGCATGACATTTTTTTTCAAATATAGTAGTGATTCAGATTTATTGTGGTTCTTTATAATGTATGTGTTGGCATGTTCTGATTTATATTTAGATCCTTATGATATGTTATTACAGAATGAGGCTTGGCTTATTTTCACTTATGATACTTTGCAACCAAAGGGCCTTAATAATAGCTACACTACTACAGTCAAATATATGCTAACAAAGTAACAGTGGTGTCACTACTACAGACAGTGCATCAATACACACAACAGTCCTGACACCCATACCATACATATGAATACAATTATATATCTCTTTGAACTGATTATCAATACTGACAAAGAAGATATTTGGTTTATCATGTGTAGTTGATGCTATGCACCCCATGGATGACAGTTCTGGAAGAAGTTAAGCAAGCATTAAGGACAACATCATCACAATCAACAGTAACACAGGGGATTAAAACTTTTGGTCCTTTACTGGTCCATGAACTATATTTTCAGCAAGAACTTGGATAACAAGTCCAAACTAAGCCCATGTGTAATCAATTAGAATGTCTTGTTAACTGTAACAATTTACAATCCCACCTACAAATAAATGTATTGTTAAACAGAACTAATTTATTGCTATCAATATTTTATTACACAAGAGTATTTAACAATTGAGATATATGTCTACCTGGAAGCTCCCCCTGCACATACTTGTACTTCCTGAAACAATAGCACCAATGTCAATGACATACTGTTCTACACTTTCCTGGGAGCTGTCTGGATCGCTGACAGTGGACAGGAATTCTTCATTTGATGTTAGTGGTGGTTCTATAACAGCCCCCCCCCTGATACCCATCCAGTCATGGCTCACTGCAGCTGCTGTCCTCCATGCAGATGAGATCATGTCAGTGGCCCTATATCCTGCTGTGGCTGCCTACTACATTCACATCAGCAACTATCTGTGGCCAAATTTGCATTCTGCCTGACATATATCCATGTCCCCTCTCAAGCAGAAAGGCAGCATGTTGCCTAAAAGTTTCCACAATGACCTGATTCTCAGGGTCACGGAAGGGGGGTTTAGGGATTAAGATATCTAGATATCATAGTTCTAGGTGACCTAAAACACAACAGAAGGATAATACATATTAAGTCACATAAGTATCACAAAACTAAAAAAGTCCTATTTCCAGATAAAACATAAAAGGTAGCATTTCACTATTACTCACTGAAGAAGTGAAGTAGATTCCTGTCTGTTCAGCAAAAAATCAGTTCATCAAATGGCATTTACAATGCAATTACATGGAACATGACATTCGTGGAACTGCTCATACTGAGATTACAGTACAGTGAGGATAGGGAAATTTGCCCATTCTTCACTGTAGTGCGATCTGGGAGTTGGTATATATAATTAGCAGGGGATGTGGGAATTCAATGAATGGTATTTCTGATGAAATGCATTTCATTGAAGTGACAGTTTGATAAAGTGATATAGACCCTGAAGAAACATGAAGCAGACAAGATATAAAAAACAGGAATCGAATGGTTATTACATATTGCATTCACACACAAAGCAAGGCTGGATACAAAGCAAGAGAGAGTAACATAGCCTTGTTTGTGCCAAATCAGAAATGGCACTTTGCTCCCCCACTCCCAATAAAAACAGGCAAATGACACATTTTGCTAACAATCAGTAAAATGTTAAGTGTTATCAAATGAACTGTCCCTGAAACATGTCTACAGATTTAACACAGAACATTCCATTTTAAGCTATTGCCAGTCATGTCTATCTGTGGCCAGTACTCTCCTAAAGGTGTGTATGGTCCATCCTAAAAGGCTAAAACTCCAGTGTCACTGACAGTATAGGATACTTACCATTTCACGGAAATAACAATAGAAGAGTGTACATAGAAAAAAAGTTGTAACATTACCACTTCTGATGACAGTTAATAAGGTTGTGCATTTGAGAAAGTGAAATGCCCTGGCAAATATGCCACCAGTACACTTCTAAGTAACCCATACAGATAAAAGTAGCATTTGCTAATGTATGTATATATATATATATATATATATATATATATATATATATATATATATATACATATATCTAAACATATTTTTAATGACATTTCAGCATATTTAGAATATAGCTGAAAAATGCAAGAACACATTCTCAAGGTCAGTAGTCTTCTGTGCAGATATATATATATATATATATATATATATATATATATATATATATATATATATATATATATATAGGAGCAGCCTCTTCTGTGCTCTCTACATAAAAAAAGTCTCCTCACCTTCAGGTTCCCTAGCTACATGATTGCATTTTTATGGTGTAGATTCAGGGCTGTGAGTACAGTGAAAATGCAAATTAGATGTGAACTCATTAAAATTGCTGAATCCCAAATACTTGACTCCATATAAACATATGTTTGTATCTGTAAGCAGATGTAAACATAGTGCAGGCACTCCCTCGTGTTTGTTGCTAATGGATTGCAACTGTGAATCATTACTGGTAGGGAGAAGAAAAACACACCAGCAATGCAGACTGCCCTACCTCTAGTGTGTGTGTGTGTCAGCCAGGTTATACTTACAAAGTATAGAAGTAATTTTATTAAGGTTTTAAATGTAAATAAGCACTACACATTTCACAGAGTCTGTTCATTAACATCCATCCTCCCCTTAATTTGTTGACAACTGTATATTATTGCAACCAAAACACAGCTTCAGGGATCAAACCAATAAATATCCAAGTACCTGGTGGTAGAAAACGCTGATGTAAAAACCTTCTTTAATGACACAAATATATCCAGACGTTAACGCAAATATTTCCAACAAATAAAGCACGTTTTCATTGCTGAAATGCAACTTCTTCAGACAAGACCAGGGTCTTGTCTGAAGAAGTTGCATTTCAGCAACGAAAACGTGCTTTATTAGTTGGAAATATTTGCGTTAACTTCTGGATATATTTGTGTCATTAAAGAAGGTTTTACATCAGCGTTTTCTACCACCAGGTACTTGGATATTTATTGGTTTGATCCCTGAAGCTGTGTTTTGGTTGCATTTCGTTGTTCTCAGCTTCCCTCAGCTTTGTGGTATTAACTGTATATTATTGCCATTTGATATCCTCATACATTTTAAGGACAGTGATATAGAATGCCTTATAGACTACATGTCTCAGATTACTGCTCAGATAAGGCAAAATGAGCAACAGAGAGATAAGACAGAGCTGCATGTTTGCACACAATAGTCATAAATGGTTGTGTGATGATTCAGTGCACTACATCTGAAATTAATACGTGCACAAATAACTGTCATATGGCTTATTAGTACTATGGATGGCATTACATTTGGTTGTATACAGAATGATTTCAATTCCTTGCTGCAAAGCTGTTCTTGTAGCAAAGAGGGATATTACACCCTTACTGTGTTCTGAAGGTTCATTGGAATGATAGTTCAAATCCTGACCTGTGCAAAAATATTTAATGAGCACCAACAAACTTCTTGAAAAACCTACACCCAGGTTTGTTAAAACCCCAGGAACTTTCAAATGTCAAAATTGTAATAGATGTAGTACAAATTTGGAGTCTAATAGGTTTATTATTTCTGATAAAACTTACTTTGTGAAGTACAGATCTAATTGTAATTCACGTATGGTTGTCTATTTGGCTATGTGCCAACAATGCCCAGGTTTCTACATAGGAAAGACCGAACGTAGACTACAGGACAGAATTTACGAACATTTATACGCAATAAAGAAAGGAAGGTTAGAGAACGCACTAGCGAAACATGTTTCACTATATAAGGATCATTATTTTAAGTTTATAGTAATTGATCAAGTGTTGAATAATATTCAGGGTGTTCCCCTCCACTTATTGTTGGAAGAAAAAGAATTGATGTGGCAGATAAAACTAAATTCCTATGCATTTCCAGGGCTTAACGACTTGTGTTCTATTAGTTGCCTTTTGAAGTTAAAAATTTGAGACGCTAATTCTTTTTATTTCTTTTTATTTCTTTTCACTTCTTTTCACTTGTTTGTGATAAGAAGGGTTTACTATGGATTGACGGATTAGTGTTTCTATTGTTTGTAGTGAACATTTTAACTACACATAAAATAAGGGTTCGTTTTGTAAAATTAAAACATTAAAATATTTTAATACTTAAATTTTAAATATAATCTAGTTATTTAGTTATTGTATTTTTATTTGATTTGTTTTGTTTCTATGGAAACAGTTTGTAGTTTGTAATATTGGCCAGTAACATCTGTTAATTGATGTCAGCTGATGTCTTTTATAGTATTTAAAGATGGCATTGCAATGTTATTTGTATTATTCTGAGGAAGTCTACTGATGGCAGTAGACGAAAAGCGCTTCAACTACGATTAAAGTGTTTGTGTCAACCTTGGTACTTATTTGTGGACTTGGATTACTACAGCTTTTTGGTGATTTCTGCAGCCTGCTACTTGGAGTGCTGTTTTGTATTTTATAATTGTAACTTTGTTAGGAGTGACAAAAGCTCTGTGTAAGAATTTCCAAATGAAAAGTTTTCTAGTATAATGAAGATGTGGTTCTATCTGTAGATTTTAATATTATTTTTTTGTATTCTTCAAAGAAGTCTTCTTTATTATTTTTTGAGGAATCGTTCCAAATAGGAATTGCCTAAATATGTGAAATCTAACTTAAGAATTTTAGAAATTTGTGACAAATATGATTTATTTTTCATTGCATTATTGTTGATATGTATTACGAATTCCAATAGTTTGGGGAGTGATTTCTTATCTAGGTTAAATATCTTATTTATCTCTGTGTTCACAAAGTCTCTAAATATTTGTAAAATTAACCACTTCTCAGAATCTTGATTGTATTGGGACCTTACATTTTCAACAGTATATGTATATATATATATATATATATATATATATATATATATATATATATATATATATATATGTGTGTATATATGTATATATATATATATATATATATATATATATATATATATATATATATATATATATATATATACATATATTTATATATATATGTGTATATATGTATATATATATATATATATATATATATATATGTGTGTGTGTATATATCAGTACCATTTAAGAATTAATGCCAATAAATTAAGTTACTTTGTTGTTTCAATACTAGCATTTTGTCGAAGTTATGAGTTTCTAAGCAAGCACTTGTAGTATATGCAATGCAATTGGAAACATATAAAATATTAAGTCTTTCATACAATGGTTAGAATATGGGAACTTTTGGAAAGAGGAGATTATGTTATTTAAATATGGAATTTGAGAAGAGGGTGTGGTTCCATTTATGCAAAAATCTTTTAATAACCAGATTAAACAATTAGGGACTATTTGTTTATGCTTGGTCACAATGTCTTTATTATTTACTAATAACATTTCTTGATGTGTTTCCATTTTGAATCATAAGATGAATTTATCCACAATGCTGTAACTTTTACAACTGTTGAAGCAGCATACAATTGAATATCAAAGAATCATATTCCATCATTATCCCAACCTTTTGTGTGTAAATTAAAGGAAACTCTTGGTTTATTAGGATGCCAAAAAATGTAAGTAGAATATTATTTATCTTCTTCATCATTTTTTTGGAGATAGTACTAAAATTGTAAGACAAACAATATTTTAGTGAGAATTACCATCTTAAGAAGCATTCATTGTTTTTCCATGCATTAATTGTTCTTCCATGATAAAGAAGAATTTGTTCTAATTTGTGACTAAACTTAAAATTTTATCAACAACTTGTTGAAAGTTTGTTTGTATCATTTCTTTACTATAACTTTCTTGGGTGGCGTAAGCTATGGAACCTTGCTGGCTAGGCTTGCATAGGCCCTTGGGCCGATAGCCTAGTACCTACATATGAACCTATTAGACATAATGGTTATACAAAGGTATTTCATTTGATTGCTATTCCAATTGAAATTAGAATATTTTTGTATGAATTTTGAAATTTTTATTAAATAATAATGCACTTGTTTTATTATGATTAAAGCTTGAGTTCAGGATTTCTTCAGACTGACTCATAGAACTAATTGTATTTTCTAAAGAATTTTCTATATTTCCTACTGTTAGTGAAATATGGTCAGCAAAGAGCTGAGTCTTTAGTTCAAAATCTTCTTTTATTTTGATTCCATTAATGTGAATATTGGATCTAATACTATTAATAAAGGTTTCTATAGGTAATTCAAAAAGTAAATGTAATAATATGCAGCCTTATTTTATGCTTCTTGTAATTTAAAGGAATTAGAAAGAAAAGAACCTATTTTAACATAAGCACAGGAGTTACTGCATAACTTAGAAATTAATGCAATTCGCTCAGGTGAGAAATTATATACATTAACCCCGGGATTCATGAACCTTGCGCCATGCGCACGCATAGCGTAGGCATTACAACGCCAAATATGGCTGCCGAGCGATTCAGGTACGATTCAATCCCACGTGCACTACCGGCGTGCGCCGGATCTGCGCCGCCCCTGGCGTAGGTATGCTAAACACCCCATGTGCGGTGTTGCACCATGCAAATGAAGGCATATAGCGATCCACGAAGTGGCGCAGGCGTAGCATAACGCCACGGCAATGTAAACCAAAAAAAAAAAAGGGTTTACATTTTCCCAAACATAACATAGGAGTAACGGAAGTCTGTCAGCGTCAGGTATCACACTGTTGCCATATGCCAATGGCGAAATACACAGAGAATGTCAAAAGAAAACATGCACAACATGTAAATGATAACATAAATGGTATGTCCACAGAAACTCACAGCAGAACCCCAGGACATGTTTGCGGAAGGTGCAAAACAATGAAATAATATGACAATGTTATAAAACAGCAGCGTAATACACATCAGCTTCACAGCCACAACACACCATGGTATGCATGTAAAGCCACAACCACGGTGCAAGGGTTGCCAAGGACTCGCGGCAGTGTTGGCGTGGTAACTATGAATTAGTAGTCAATGCCATGCAAATGAGGCAGATAATACTGAATCGCAAAACCCCCGCCGGCGTAAGGCTGTACCAAATGGCGCAGCGGTAATACACCGAGGAGTGGCCCAGAGGGAATACATGTCACCTGCAGAGGGGTATGCCACTGTAGGAGGAAGCACATTGGAGCTCAGCAAACCTGGGCTGTACATTGCACATCACAGCTGCAGGACCAGCGTGTGGGGAAATAGTTGAGCTGAGAGCACACAATGCGCGCAGAGGTGCATGTGCACGAGGATGACTACGTTCCCTTAACCCAGTCATGTGACGCCGCCCGCAAATAACATCGGAAACAGGAAGGTGATGTTGAGAATATGAGGAAATGCGGAAGCAGTGTAATTGGAGTAGTAATGAGCAATCAACACTAATCAACCCACGAAGGCCAATCGGCGGCAGCTGACAACTCTGCATGCAGAAACCTGCAAAACGGGATAGGGAGGCATATGAATGCAAAGAAAGTAGGGGAGGTAGCAGATTGCAAAGAGTGAAGACCTGACACAGCAGAGCCAAGCAGACAGGCAGCACAACGGCGGTGGCACACAAAATGCACGATATGCCATGTCCCAGAAACTACACATGACAGGGCTCTGCAGGATGCATGCCAGGAAATAGTAGGTGCAACTTGCAGAAATAGTAAGGGAAGGTCGAAAGGTAATCCATTGCAGGCAAGAGCAATGCAACACCAAAGGCAACAGCGTTGCAGTGCCAACGGTAAAACACGGAAGATAATCCCCAGATACGGCCGCACAGACACACCCTATGACATCACCGGGTGTACAGCACAACAGTATAAAGTGTGAATGCACACAACACACAGCCGTGTGTTCCCAAACGCCGCACCATAGGTGTAAACACACGGGGAACTTTTAAAATGTACATGTTGCGTGCTGCCGTGGCCGTGATCCATCAGCATGTGTCAGAGACAGACGGTGTTTTGGAGGAGGGTGCCGACAACTACCATAGGCCTCAGAGGAGAAGGAGAGTGTTCAGACCAAGGGTAACCTACCAGGGGCTACAAGACCTGGAGATAGTAGAGCGTTACAGGGTGGATAGGGACACGTTACAGCAAATAGTGGAGCTGTGCCGGCCACGCCTGAGAACAAGAAACAACAGAGGGGAGCCCATCCCAGTGGACACAAAAGTATGTGTAAGCTTGCAAATACTGGCCACAGGTACCTTTCAAAGGCCAACTGGGGATATAATGGGCATCTCACAGGCATCAGCATCCAGGGTACTACACCAGTTTCTGGATGCCATGTTACCACATGCCAATGAGCATATATACTTCCCCAGATCTCAGGAGGAGTTGGCTAGCAATATGCGCCGCTTCCACCATGTGGCACAATACCCAGAGGTACTGGGTGCGATAGACTGTAAGCACATATAAATCAAGTCACCACCTGGGGAGCAGGGTAGATGCTACATAAACCGCAAGGGATTCCCCTCCATCAATTGCCAGGTCATGTGCAATGCGCAGGGCATTATCATGGATGTGTGTGCTGGAAGCCCTGGAAGCTTCCACGACTCCCATATCTGGCATGCCTCACAGCTGTACCAGGTATTAGCCAGGGGGGACATCCCACAAGGCCACCTTGTGGGGGATGCTGGCTATGCACTGGAGCCGTGGATGATGACTCCCATCAGAAATGCACACACACACATGCAAGAACGCCATAATGAGGAACACGCACAAACCAGAATAATCATAGAGCGTGTGTTTGGGATGCTGAAATCACGGCTCCGGTGCTTGGATACATCCGGTGGAGCCCTGCAGTACTCTCCAGGCACATGTGCCCACATATTCATAGTATGTGCCATGCTACATAATATGATCCTGTGGAAGCAGCTGCTGCAGGGACATAATGGTGAAGGGCCACAAAGCCCACCACAACTGCCAAGGCCAGTCCAGGCACAGAGGGTTCAGGACCATGAACACACTGTGCCAGCCCCAGTAGGCAGACGGAGGCGTACCCAATATGCCTATGCCCTGGCAAAGAGGGAACGTATAGCACATACTCTGACAGTGTAGGCCCCATGGACTGACACCTCCCTACCTACACATACAGTGAAATGGACGGCACACAAACATGACCACCCGCAAAGTGTACCGTATGGGTGGCCCCATGTGTGACTCCAACATAGGCAGCCCCCAAACACTGTACACCCAACAGCCAGTGGAGCATGGAACGCCAACACCAGAACGGTACGCGGGTCCTACAGCAGACGGCGTTGCTGTATGCTGCCACGTTCGCCGCAAGGTGTATACATATAAACATGTATATATATGCATATACATATATGTAGATAGATATAAGTACATATATAGAAATATATGTACACATATACATATAAGTACTACAGGTAAGACAGGGAATCAGAGGGATGTAAGGTGACAGAGATGTAACACGCGATATCTGTACAAAGTATACAAAGTGAAACGACAACCTGAGCATCCAGGAGGTTTAACAGAAGAGGATACCGCCAACCATGGAAAGGGCAACATACCGAAATGCATAACTGTGAGTCAGAATGATCGCCAGGCCACAGTACAGTAACAGTACATGCGCGGGTAATACTATGATGATATGAGGGGGGAGGTAGACACCGCCGCCGGTGACGCGGCCCATGCAGGTACTGTGTGCAACCGTCCCCGTGAGTGCCGTAGTATGTGTATGTGTGCGGTGAGGGTGCCGTGTGTGTCACTGTGCGAGTGTAATGTGTGTGTCTCCGTAATATGCGTATGTTGGTGCCATGTTAGAGGCAGAGTGGAATAATATGTGTAGGCATACGGTACATTAGCCACAGGCATATGTACACCAGTAGCCCCAAAGTAGTAGTGAAAGCCCCACCCTGGCTAGACGTGTGGCGACGTATAACGATACAAAGTGACAATGTCCCAGATTGTAGCACAGGAATATACCCCACAGGAAATGGAAAGGACGTATGTACTAATCATGACCGTATGTATGACACCGATATGCTAATCGCAAAACAATACGTCGGCAAAGTCACACAGCAATAGGTATGTACCGCGGAAATACGTATGTGCAACCTCAGTACTGACCGTGGCCACGTATCGGCCCGTAAACACCGCTGTGTGTTCTACAAGTGTCAAACAAGCAATCCCCACCTGAATAGATGGCAACCACTGGCAAACAGGCCATCCCAAGAACAGGACCACAATGACTGTAAATATCTGGGACAGAATGACAAGGGATAGTCATCACGTACAAACAACCGCTGATATACCACAGATGTGACAGAGGAATACATGCATGAAGCACACACGCAGACGAGACCAACACCACATGACAACAACACAACCTACACTCCCAGACCAACAGACAAGTAACTGTCAACTCCCCAGGCAGGGATGGAGCACACAGACAACCATACCGTGTATGTAGAGATGCAAGGCCCACAACCCGTATCCGTCACCTACAACCTCCGATATCCCCCATCATACATATTAAAGGGATACAAGCCGTAATAGCAGCACAAACATACAGGCAGTCCATGACATCTGCATAACCGCAACATCTCGCGTGGGAAACACAATCAGAAGAGGATGCATACTTGCATGCATTGTTTAAAGGAATACAACAGCCATGTTACACATCCGAATGCAAAACGCCATTAACAGACGTTGTCAGGACAGGGACACCCACATGTCGAATCAAATACTATACCCAACACACACAATCCACGGCTAACACCACTGCGAAATGTACCTGTCGCCACACATAGCGGCTGCAGTTACACATAACATAATACAATACAGACCATCTCCATGAAGGTAGGGCTAATAGCCAACGCCCAGGTGAGGAATCCAACCATACCCCAGTTACGACGCGTAATGTCCGAATGGAGTAGATGCACAGGTGATATACGCACAATTACACACTGAGTAACAGCAATTGGTGGGATGAACCCACATGTTGCAGGTATCGACGGATATAAGGATGACTCCCAGGATATTCAAACCGTATGCTCATACCGAACCAGCAGTGTACAACCAGAAGAGTAATAAATAGGAATACCGATACACGGAACGAAACACGGAACGAAACACCGACAAGGTATGTAGAACACACGATATGTACGGGTGTGTAACGCATGATGTGTATGATGAAGCTGTACTGTATGGGAATGGTGTTTGTAAGTAATGACACTTGTCCATAATGCAGAGAGTGGTGAAAGGTGGTTATGTAGTGCTATCCTGCTGAGCATACCAACGACTGTGGACACCGTGTGCACAGCAGTGGGACATCATGTACACAGCCGAGACACCACAAGGGCTGCCACAGGGGGGCATTAGAGAGAACAATGCCAGACCACACGCCGATGCTGGCAGTGGATATCCAACAAGGAAGTGCCACAGCAGGGGATAGGACATGTATGTATACTGTCACAGCACACATGTGTATGGGCATATACCGCCGATGTCATACATAATGTGTGCCCGACGTGCACGTATGCCTTGCAGTAGGGGATACTATGTCAACTATGTGTAATGTAAAGCTGTCATGGTGGATATGACAGACATTATACACAGTATCACAGGCATAGCATGCATAATGGAGGTATTGCCTATTGGTATGTACAATAACAGGATACATATGGCCTGTAGGTATGGGACAGATTAGTAGCATCATAGCCATCCGAAATGGAAGGAACACCAAGTAACCATGCCCAAACGATCTGTAGCAGGTGCATCGTGGGCAACAATGAAATCTGGCAGGTCCATGAGTAAACACATGTGCAGTGTACACAGTAGTGTTACCTCCCCATGGTAGTGTCCTGTGAACAGCAGAGGTGGGTGTCAACTGCATGTCTACACAGTACTGCTGTTGTGGTGGTACCATGACTATGTGTCACTCAAACAGCAAGGGAGCTATCACAGGAACAGTGCCACTGTGTGTCCCTGTGGGATGTGCACAGGACCTATGTTCCACAGCATGGTGTGTGTTGTGTCTGCGGAAGTAACACAGAATCCCAGCCCATGCAGTGTGGCATGTGTGCACATATCCATGAGCAGTCCATTCACACTGCCCACCACAATTGTCATGTATGAGGAGTATATGCATCAGTAATGCGGAGGACATGGTCCATGTCAGAGTGGAAGACACCCCTGTGTATGTGGTATGCAGATGTGTACAGATGTGTTTTCCATCTGTCATCCGCATATGTAAACCGTCCGAGCCTGGTACACATCGTGGCATGACAATGCTGTGCCATGTAAAGTCACAGCCGTTTTGGAAGGTACACCATAAATGTGGTATTGTACCCATGACCGTGTGTAGATGTGTGTATGCCACAGGTACAATGGCTACCTATGTACCAGCATCACACACAGTACAGATAGGTGTGGCCCTGCAGAAGTGTACCCATGCCACAGTGGAATACGGTAACCACAGGACAGTGTGGGGCATATGTGTGTACAGCAACCATGTACAATGTGATATGTATGTATGGGGCCAGTATCCATGTGATAGTCAGTGGGTGAATGTTGCTATGCAAAGGTGATGTGCATGCACCATGTGTCATGCATCCCGATGCCATTACACCCACATGATTTATCTGCCACACTGACACCCGTATGGTTGTAATCGGTATGAGCTGGTGGAGCTATAATGGTGCCAGGTATGTAGGTGTGGGATATCTAGGCATGGACAGTACTCTGTGACAGCATGTTGTGTATGTAAGCAAATAGTGAACATGAGGGGCCCCATGACTGAGGACTGTGTAATGCCATATGTACCTGACATGTAGTAGGTACTATGATATGCTTGCACCACTGTGTGTCCTGTCCAGGAGTCATATAGCCTAACATCCTGAGACACAGGGTATGATGTGCAGGTGGATGTGTATGTTGCCAATACCAGAACATGGAATGGTGCTGAAGGGCAATGTGAGGACAACGTCTGATGTGTTGGCCTCTGTACCACCCCAACCACCCATGCAATGGTATGACAGGTGGCCAGCATGTGTATGTGGCATGCTGTGGCACACACAAGCCCAACAAGGGTGCCAGAAAAGGCATGGAGGCCATCAATGTGTGCGTGAAGCACTTTTGTGAGGATGTGCCCCAGTGCCATTCAGAATGGTCCAGTCATGGGTGTATGAATGCAGTCCCACACGTGCAATGCAGTGCCACCCATGGGTAGTGCGAGAGATGCGTCTGTGCGGTGGTCAAGGTACACAATGTCTGACACCAGGCTAGCAGTGAATATAGTGGGCTGGTGCGGAGACACATACCAAACAGGTTGGTGGGACACAACAGCTAGGGACATCGGAAGGTGACATTGGGCCAGTGTCCCAGGACATAACGTGTGCATGTCAGTACCATGTATGTGTCCACAGGGACACTACGATGTCCATGTATGTATTGCAACCCTGTAGTGAGTGAGAGTGTGTATTGTTGGTAAGTACACCATCGCCTGGCACGTTGCCAACATTATCTCGATCTGCAATGCCTGGGTGACTATTGTATGTGACATTGAATGTGGATGTAGCCAAACAACACAGACATACCACCACACTGCCTGAGGCCCCACACTGCAATGTGTGGCAGTCATGTGTAGGTAGCCAGCCTTGGAGCATGTGATGGACCTCGAGGACCCACCATGGCTGACAAGTGATGCACCCCACACATGTGAATATACACCACCGTGTAACAGCCTGCACATGTGCCCATACATCAGATGTGCATGGAACATGACCACCACCGTGGCGTCTGTGAAAATGTCAGTACTGCCATGTCTCTGTGTGGAATAGCATGGTCCCTACCAATGTGTACATGCTACGGAAATGCACTGTGGTATGTGTCAGCATATGTATGTACACTGTCCATCTGCCGGGGTGTCATGCCATCAACAACTGCTGTTAGCAGACATCAGTAGTACTGGCTGTAGTACACATGTTCCATGTATGCTGCGATGGGTGTGTGTCCAGGGTGTGGCTAGCAGGGCCGTGAAGCATATGTGTTCATCCACAAAGGGGATAACCCCAGGTGCAACACACCAGACACATGGAGGTATTGTGCATGCTGAGGGTAGTGTAGGTATGGTATGTGTTGTGTAATGTGTCAGCCAGCTGGGTGGAGTGCATGCCTCAAGCATGTGTAGGTACATGGGTGTCCATTCTAGGGAAGTGTGGGTTGCTGTCAGCACATGGCAGTATCAGCTGTCTAAGGCCCAATGTACAGTATAACAACACAGACAGCATGTAACCTGTGGTGTACAATGTCAACTCTGTTGCTTGTTACAATGTGTCTAGCGGTCACAAACATGGATATCTGCACATTGAGCACCTATGATGCATTGTGTTCGGCAACTATCCAGGATGTGTACAAAACACTGTGTGATGTGGGATCCCCTCACCTGTGTGTGTTGCAGTCCAGGTATGTGCCTGGGAGGTACGATCCGTGTATTCGCAGGTGTGCTGCACAGAGCATGGAGGCAGGTCCCAGTCACTGCAGATAAATGTGAGTGGTGCACTAGTGTGTGTGCCTTGCTTGTGTGCAGCACAGTGGAAGATGCAAGCATTGTCCCACATGACCCCATGCCCTGCCTGCCTGTTACAGCCCTGCTGGAGACAGTTATGTGACACCGCCACAGAGGCAGTATAGCATGTGAAGATGTACATGTGTGCTCCACACCCCAGGCAGATGGCCGCAGGTTATGTGTGCCACAGCAGTGTGGTCGACCAGGACAGTCATAGCGGTCAAATACCACATGCCTGTATAAGTACATTATGAGCATAGGCAACAGTTGCAGTGACACAGTAGGTCAATGTACAGTGTCCCTGTGTCCAGACCACTGCCTACTGTACACTTGGCTAGACACACACCCAGAGGGTGAATACACCGGTGAGCCATCACATGTCCCAGTACACGTAGCCTGTGTAATGCCATCACAGGGCGGTCACAATAACACGTTGTATGAGAGATATGTTGTACCAGGTGATGTGTCATGTGTGCATATGTTGAGTTGCACAGCTGTTCACACGTCCGCAACATATCAGTGCATGATGCCTAGTGTAACATGATGTGTGGAACTGCACTGTGATCCACAACAGGGTCATCCGAGACAGGTGTGTTGTGAATGGTGTAACCCATGATTTGGCGGAATATACACCGGTGCTGTTGGCTGCCATGCTGGGGGCCACCAGTGGTGCCTACAGTGGTCATACAGACATACTGCACACATTGTTCTGGCAGGAATGTCCATTGTTGTAGATGATGTGTTACTACGTGAAGGTAGGTGTGTTTTGTGAATGTTACCCATCCAGATGTGACCATCAGGTGCAGTCATGGTTGTCGACAGCATCACACCCATCCACAGCTGTCAGCACCCTGTCCCCAGAATGGTTGTCAGCCGCCCTCATACTGTGTGACATATGTGCAGATGGCGGAACACCCACTACTGGCTGGCTAACAGTGTCATCTAGGAAGGCTATGTGATGGCTGGAATACACTGTTATAATGTATAATGATGGTATCCCAATGAAGTACATGGAATCACAGATAGTAAGCCATGGCTGGCATGTAAACCATGTACAACAATGACTGTGTGACAGACACAAACAATGTGGAGCCATGTTGAACATGCACCCATGAGAACACCAAATGAGGTATGTTGCATGTATCGATGTACAACTGTCAGCTATGGGCACAGCATGGATGCAGATGCACATCCCCCACAGGCAGTACCACTCCATGTTGGTAGGGGGGCATTGCAGTACATGTGACAGTTGCTCTACCGCCACATGTACTGCATATCCGTCATACAGGGGTAGCAGTGGTACGTGACTGTTGTACATGCCTGTACATATGACCATGTCCCACAGGATATGTGTTACATGTGTACAACACCTGTCGTACCGTCATCAAGCTGTGAAGTGTATGGCTGCCAGTGTACCTGTGTGACATGTTGTGCAATGGGTGCAAAGGTACCCAGTAGTGCATTGCATGCCCACATGTCCCACACAGGTGCATAGCCTGAACATACAATACAAAGAGGGTGTTGGATCATAGCAACCCACAAGAGGAGATGGGTATGGGTGACAACCCACTACCACCTGTCCGAGTAAGGTGTGCATGTCCATGACACATTGGCACCTGAGATGTTAGCTGTACAGCCGTACAGGGCAGCATGCATATTCGATCACTAATACCCCTGCGTGTTCCACCACTGGCCTGTTGACAGACAGACACCAACACAATGTGCAGAATTGACATGTGCACAGCACATCACTGCTGGCTACAGTAGAACAGGTTTACCATGTAGACACGTGCACAGAACATCTGCGCCAGCCACAGTCAAACACGGTATGTGTTGAACCCCACCATCATTGTAGCCCATGCCACAGACAGATGTACATGCATCTGTGTATGTACGGCTGGGAATGTCCCTGGGCTAGCAGTATAGCTGTGTCAGTGTTGCGCACAACATACTGAATGGGCTGGGTGTGTGAGGTGTCGTCATCGTGTATGGTCCGATGGAGGATACCATCAGTGCCCCCGCTATGTGAACATCCCTGTCCCCATAAATGGATACCTATGCTGTGCCCAACACCACGGTCCCTGTGGGAGGGATGGTGCTGTGTGGTGCACCTGCTGACATGGCAGTGGCAGCAGGCACTGGATGTAGACATATGTGGTACCCATGTCAGGCCAGGGTACCATCCATGTGCATGGGATATCATTGTGTGGGCACATACAGCACTGTGTTGAACAATATCACAGCACATAGCACCTGTCAGGGGTAATATGTATGCATGGATGTGCGATACCAGCATGCACCATACACACCCCCACCAAGCAGCATGCTGCCTACCTTGCAGAAGGCCATTGTCCACACCCTGATGATAGACATGTGTAATGTCTATATACACATAGCAATGACATATGGAATGGACAGCCACCCTCCCAATACCAGTACCCCCAGGTGGGACACATCCCTGTGCCATGTATGTGACATACCCTGCCATACCATGCAGCCCTGTCCAGCAAGGCTGCATGTGCCATCACAGTCATACACGGTGCGATGGCCAAATGGCACTTGCACTATCAACCGTCCAGAGCAGTAATGTGGCACTGATGCACCTTGTGGTGTCACAGGTGCTGTGTGTTGGTGTACAACGTGCATGCACATGCTATGTATGACCATCCTGCTAATGTCATATGATTACACAATGTCCCATGTGTATCACATGTGCAATACAGGTGAGCCGTGGCAGGTTGTCCAACTGCTGTACAGTGCTGTGTAGATGTACATGGCACAACACATGCATGTACAAGTGTCCACATGTATGTGTGCAGTGCCACCGCTGATGTCCATAATGGCTGCATCTGTGATGCCTAGCGACATATACACAGCATCCAGGTGAACAGTAGAACTGTGTGCACATTGGGACATGTGCCAACTGGTATGAACACAGGTGCAGGCAGGTACACATGTCCACAGCAGGTTACCATCAACATGGTGTGTGTACAGTGTGATGAGTTGACACACAGATATGATATGATACCCGCTGCTTAACGGTGTGACAGCAACACATCAGCTGTGTCAGTGCCATGATGCATCGCAGAGATTACTGTGCAGATGTTGTACATGTCATAGCAATGTATGTCCAGCGGTATGCCAGTACATCAGTGTAAATGTGACCTGTCAACATCATTATGTCTTACAGATAATGCCTCGTTCACGGCTGCCAGCCTTCAGCCGCCAGGAGGATGACGTAATCATACCGTTGCTCCATGACAACTATGACCTGCTATTTAGCCATGTTCCACAGCAAGCACAGCAGCGGGATGACCTGTGGCAGGATATGCGCAGGAGGGTGAACGACGTGGGTGGCAACAACCGCACCTACCAGCAGATACGCTGACACTGCACGGACCTAATACGGCACGCAAAACAGCGTGCTGCCGCAATCGCCAGAGAACAAGGTGGAACAGGTGGTGGGCCACCAACCCAGCCCCCACTCACACACATGGAGGAGCTCCTGGCCAGTCTGGGGACACCCAGGGAACATCATGCAGAAACACTCACTGCCATCGTGGAGGTGGGTGTCTCCCAACCAACGAGCCTGGAGCCGCCTGGTAAGTCAGTCTTGCATATGTGTATGATAACTGCCGTAGGTGTGGGTGTCACAGTACACCACGTAATGTGCCAACACATGCCAGGTATATGGCCACACAAGCCGCATACTACAGTATGCTACATTGTGTTTGCAGATGTGTGCATAACACATGCTACCACACAGGTACATGATGTGACATGCACAGTGCTTACTGTGGCTACAGTCATGGATAATGATTATACTGTTGTGTCGCCCCCATACAGGTACCTCTGGTGTGTCGCACAGCCATGGGTCCATTGCAGGTGAGACTGTTGTTAGTAACAGACATGTTACAGTGTATAGATATTCGCCATGTGGCCAGGTATGACATGCACACTGGGTTCTGCTCCAGCCACAGTATACAGGTTGCACCACCAGACACACACGCCACCCATGTACAGTAGATACAACCATTAGTAAACACCGGCATGAAACCACAGTACCTGTCAGTGTGATATGTGCAGTCAGCTATGCATACAATGGTGGAGGTGTTCTACAATGGATGCAAATGTAGTATACATTGGAATGCCATTTGTGGTACGCACACAGTACCACATAGTGAGCTGTGATCTGGCCAGCACACAGGTGTTACCAATGTGACATATGCCCCTGCATTGTGTGCACACGTTGTGACAGGGCACATGACCTGTCCCATGCACGTGGTGTTCTGTCTGCAATATTGTCACACCATGACATGACCTACGCCCGACATAGCAAACATCCACACAGTTGTCTGCATAGCCCTCTGGATTGTGACACCTCCGACTTGTATGGGTGTATGTCACATGGGCCACCACAGGGATGGGTACACGATGCCCATCACACACAATTGTCCATGACCCAGTCAAACATGGCCATGGGAGATAGCTACAGGCATGATGCCACACAGTACGTCTGGTGTGGATAGACACCATTGCACATTGTCCACACATAGTGCGATCATAGCTGTAGTGGACCACCTGTACATTTGATGTGGTACACTAGACAACCGGAATGCCTGTCTGCAGCCACTGGAGGTGCCACCAATGCCTACCATATACGTGCTGTGGAACAGCATGACTGTGTTGCAGACATGGCAATGCAATGCGTCCATGTTATGCATCGCACAGAAATATACCTGTGTCCTGCTGCCATGCAGTGGCACAGTGCCTGTACTCCCCACTGTATAGCTATGTACATGGCTCACACCAACCACACCTGCACAGACATCTTCGTTACACATGCATTCTATCTGTAGCCTGTACACATAACACTGCACTGTGACGTCCAGTATGATGCGGTGCATGTGGTGGGACACCATTGTCACATGTACACATGTTATCGCACATGTTGGCGGAGTACATGTCAAAGTGGTGCCAGCCATGTGTACTGTTAACCTGCCTGTGGCCACACGGTGTATCACGGTGATGCATGCAAACTACCATGAATGTGTGTACTGCATGCCTACTGAAATGACACCTGCTTGATGTAGTGTGCACCCCAGGGCAGTATGCATACTACCACTATTAATGTCCGGCCTGCATTCACTGAGCTGTGGTGTGGGAATGCTGCATGCCATCTGCAATATCACATGCATGATGTGTCTGCATGTGTGTGTCAGCGTGTGTGTGTCAGCGTGTGTGTGTGTCTGCGTGTGTGTGTCTGCGTGCGTGTGTGTGTCTGTGTGTGTGTGTGTGTGTCTGTGTGTGTGTCTGCGTGCGTGTGTGTGTCTGTGTGTGTGTGTGCTTGTGTGTCTGTGTGTGTGTCTGCATGTGTGTGTGTGTGTCTGCGTGTGTGTGTCTGTGTGTGTGTAATGTATCTCACAGTATGTCTTTGTATTCACAGGTGTTGTAGGTGCGTTCCCCTCCTGCGGTCCATCTGATGCTAGTGTCCCCACAGATACTAACGGTAATGACCATATGCATGAGGCACAGGCAGGGTTGTCAGGGGCAGAAGCTGTGCCATTGGTTACCATCCCACCTATGTCCCCTTCATCTCCGCACACGGTTCTGATGCCGACACATACCACATCACCATTGCCCATAGAGGAAGGACAGTCAGCGTCTGTTGGCATTGAGCAGGAATGTGTGGTGGCTACAGAAGGTGTGCGTACACACCATGTTGCCAGTGTAATGACTGGTGATGTGCCACACAGGCATGTGGCTGGTGCTGCTCGTAGGAGGACCTCTGGCAGACATGCACCTGCTGTACAGGGTGCAGCAGCTGGTATCACCAGACGCATGTTCCAGACTGTAATGGCGGCACAGGCACGTGCTGAATGGCAGAACCAAGAAGGGCAGAGGCTGCAGAGGGCCGCAATCTGTTCCTTAAATGAGTACATCCAGTCATTGGAGAATGCTCAGCAGCAGATTGCTAATGTACTGGATAGGCGATTAGGTGAGATGGTTGGAATCCTCGACCGAGGCATGTCAATCCTTGGCGTGAGCTGTCTGTGCTGGAACACCTGGTAGGGGTGAGGCATAGGACACGTGGCCATAGGCCAGCAACACCACCTAGTGTAGGTCGACATGTGCGTGCCACCTCTCATGCCCACTCACACAGTGCCGGTAGCAGCAGCAGTGCAGCTGGTGCTACACCAACCACACCAGGACACAGCAGGCCACGTGGACATGGCCCTGGCCGGTCCCAGCGTGGACACAGTTCCAGCGGACATGTGTCATTGGAGAGTGGCCACTCCATACCTCCACCCGGTAGTGCCCGTGTGACCCCAGGCAGGCATGGGTCACGTGGCCGCAGATGGACCCAATGAGCCATACAACCTGCACTGTACAGTCTGGGGCTGCCAAGTATACCCCGTGTAGGCATCACAGATGGCTGAACTGTGTACACACATACCCACACACGGCAGACACAACTGTAGGGCTCCACCACATCCACATGCATTCTGCACAGTCATGCCCAGTAAATGCACCGGCCCTTACACACATACATGATGTCATCCATTGGTACAGCCTATGCCCCTGGCACACATATCACCCTGTGCATATGATGAAGCCTCTGCCGCATCACTGTCATCCACACCATCGGTGCACAGTTATGCAAATATATTCTGATGCACAGGGTGGACAAGATAGTGAGAGGTGTATGTGATACCTGTATGATAGTGTGTGATGTGTATGTTGCAGTGGTTGTGTATGACAAGTGACAGGTGCATATGTGACGTGGGTTGTGTACATTTAACATGCAGCAGACATACCATGTAGTGCAGGTGCAGCATGCATTGAGCTGTGTACATGGTATGTGTGATGGTTACATGTGTAGCAACTTGTTGGTTCTGTTAACCTGTATGCCTCATATGGTGTATTCGCATGTGCCTACTGGGAGCACTGTTATCAGTCCCCCACATGTAGCTGTGGGTTACCCACAGGCACATCTGGCAATATCAGCATACCACAGGTACCCGCAACCTGCCTGGACACCTACATAGGTACATAGGTGCATAGGTACATACCAGGCTTTGTGCCCTACGGCATGTGTAAGCCTAGCCAGAGTGTGTGTGGCTTTCACCACCCTTTAGGACGAGGATACTATATCCATTGGTCTGCTGTCCCTCTGTCCAGCAGTGACACAGAGATGATGCCTGGGGCATACCTACGATCTCCCATCCACACGTCAGGATTACTCATGGACAGAGTCAGTGAGGGGCTCTGCTTCACAAGGGCTGGGAATCTGTTCCATGGTGTAGGGAGTCTCTGGGCAATGAACCTGTCCCTCCAGCACGTCCTATCTATGTCCGTGTTGAGGTTTCTGTCTGTTGCTCGTGCCCGTGGTTGTTTGGATCCTAGGAGGTGGAACATGTCCATGACACCCAGGTCAGACATGGCCGTGTATGTCAGGCACAGATCACCTCAGAGCAGACGGTATGAGAAGGTATACAGCCGGAGTCCCCTCAGTTGGGCAGCGTGTGACATATGTTTCAGCACCTTTATCCCTGTGTTGTGGAATGTTTGGGGTCCTTCTGAGTGCTGCAGGTGTGGGGTTAGGTACATTCCGAATGTGGCGTTGTACCCAATCATTGGTCTGATGTGAAGAGTACAGGGTACAATGACCTCCCTGATGTGGATGTGAATCCCTTCATGACCAGGTGGGCACAGTGGAATGTCTTCCCAACCACATTGGCAATGTGAGTGTCAAGAGAGGTTACCAACAGGTTTGGTACCCAGGTCCTGACCACGTCCACCATGTTTAATGGATTACCACCTATGTGGTAATTCGGGTGAACATGTCTTTCCCAAAGGGTAGGTCCATACCTTCCCTGGCATGTAGCTTCAGGCCATGGCTCTGGCACCAGTTATCCATTGCTATGAGACCTCAGGTGGATGTCCATGTCTGATGGGGTGTTGAGTATGGTGGCCGGTTTGCAGTCATCTGCATACCTTGTCTGCCACAATCCCCCTATGTTTGCATGCACGTCGGAAAGTTGAATGCCGAACTGGAGGGGGCCCAGGACTGAGCCCTGTGGGCCACCACTTGGGACCGGCTTGGAGTCTGACATGGCACCAGGAACACTAACCCTGTGGGTTCTGACCTTCATCCGGTTGGCAACCCATCGTGTGACATATGGCTCTACATCTACGCTGGTGAGCCTTTCTATGATGCCCGTGTGGAGTGTGGTTCAGACGCTGTCGCCAGGTCACGGTAGACTGTGCAAACCAACGTACCCCCATCAATGGCCTTAGTGACTCCTCCAAACAGGTCAACCAGGTTCAGGAGGCAGGATCTGCCCTTGACTAAGCCGATGTGGGTATGTTCCAGTATTTGTCGTTCCCCAATGTCTTCATTTATGGGCTCCATTATGGACCCCTCCATAGCTTTGCAGACAAGGCTTGTCAAGCTTATAGGGCAGGGATGTACAGAGTCTGTAGGAGCACCGCCTTGGTGGAGTGGGATCACAGTTGCCGTATGCCATCCATCGGCGTAGCCTGTAGTAAGGCTAAGATTAAACAGCAGCCTTATGTGCGGGTTGAGGCCCTCATTGAGGCTATGTAGCACACAGCCGGGGACACCATCTGGTCCCATTGATGCTGTGTTCACTGCTTTACAGATATCAGCTCTCACCTGGGCATTCAAGATGTTTGGGAGGCTAGACTCTGGTGGGATAGATACGTCCCCTCTTGGGGGGGGGTAGATGTATGCACGGAACCTGTCTGCCATTTTGTTGGCAATGTCTGTGGGTTCAGTGATCATTGTACCAGTCTGGACTAATTCTGAGCATAACTGTGGGCTTCCACCCATGTTCCTACCATAGCTAAGGAAGGCCTTATGGTTGTCTTATGTGTCCTTTGCAAGTTCAGTCCCGCAGGCGGCCTTTTATGATTGTATGAGTGATCGTATGTTACCGCCAGTATTAATCAGTGATGCCTTCCCTGGTAGTGATATTGCTCTGTCATGTAGTAGCTTTCACCTCTTGTTGTACGGTTTGTTAATGGCTGGGGTCCACCAGACCATGTGCCTGCCTTTGGTGGACAAGGTCCTGATGTTATCAGGGATCGCTTGATCCAGGCATTCCTGGGGGTGCTCATAGAAGGCATTTGTAAGGGTTTCAGCAGCGTGGCCTGTGTTTACCACTGGCATGGAGGCCTTGTAGGGTACCACACCAGTCATATGTCGTGTGGGGTTCGCTGTGGAGAGGTCTTCACTGTGGTCTCCCTTGCCGGTGTTAGGTGCAGGACGCGGATCTCCAGTGAGATCACTATATGGTCTGACCTCACCGTTGAGGGAAGTACATCCTGTGTGGAGCATGTCATCCCCATGTGTGATGATCAGGACTAGTATAGTTCCTCCCCTTGTGGGTATGGTGCATGGTTGTTCCACAGCATTTGGGTGTATGAACACCTGGAACCTTTGGTGTAGGGTGTTGTGTCCTGGGTAATGTTCCCGGTCTATGTATGGGTGGCTGTCACCCAATATGATGGTGTTGAGAGCATTCATACTCCCCAGTGTCTTCAGGAAGGCTGTGTGGGTATCCTGGGTTTGGGAGGGTGGTCTGTAGCATGCAACAAACTATAGGGCAGTCCTACCCATGGTTAATTGCACCTTGATGGTCCCCACTGCTACGTGCATTTCTGCCAACCTGGAGGTGTGGGTATCCATCATGGGAATGGAGAATCCCCCTCCTTCTGTGTTTGGTCCGGGTTATGGTCCTGAACGCGTGATATGAGGTATGACCTGATAGCGCTGGGGTGCTCTCAGGAGCCCTGAACAATGTTTCACTCACAGCACTGACATCGATGTCCTCCATACTGCGGAGGGCATTTGAGGGCGTGCAGCTTGGGCATACAGTACTGGCACTGAGCAGTATTCCCCTTTCTTTTTTCCAGGTTTGTAGTCTAGGGTGGTAGGTTTATCATTTCAGCCTTGCCTGCAGTGGGCACTGTGGGGGTGGCAGGAGCCTTTGCCAAACCCTTGAAGACCAGCGGCGACAGGTGCGAGCCATCCCTTGCGAAGGGGCGTGGCGTGTCAAGCATGTCATCCCAGGCAAGAGGAAATTGGATCCCCTCAGACTGACACCAGTAACCAGGCAAATTATCAAGGGTGATCATTCGGAGTCAGTATTGTGGCATCATACTTGATGAGGGTGGGATACTGCCCAGGGTCAGGGACATGCTGGCCTGGGCTACACAATCTGAGAGCCCCTCTATGTCTCCTTACATGTATCCCAGGGTGGTATGTCTCCGGTCGTTGACACCAGCTTGGACAATGACCGCGTCATACATGTACATGCTGCAGAGTGACTTGAGTGCGTGTGCTATGTGGCGGATTCCAGCGCCCGACAGGCAGTCTACTGTGATCATTCCCTTGTTCGGTCTGGTGGGTGGGATGTCGGTGTGTCTGACTATGGCGTCACCTATTACAAGTGTGTCTGGCATTGTGTGTGGCCTTTAGGGCTGTGACTGTTTAGCACACTGACGTTGACAACTATGTGTTGCATGTCCTATGTCTTGTGGAGGCAGTTGCTTGGGTGTCTGCTTTGGAGGCCTCGTTAGGTTCGTTACATGTTTTAACAGTGCCTCCGGGTATGTCTTAGTGTGTTCATGTGTTAGTTTAGCATTTGTGATAGTTCCATGTGACACTGGGTTTGTGGTGTGCATGGTGTCCTTCCCTCCCGTTTGGTCTTGCGGTCATGGTTTGAGAGAGCTCAGCCCCCTGTCTGGCTATATAGTTGCATCTCTCACATGTATTATGTTTAGTGGGGGAGGTGCAGCTTGTCCGTGTCCATGAGGCACCTGTAACATTGCCTCAGGACGCCCACATTCACCATCTGAACAGGAGAGGTCGCTAACAATTGACCCTTCGACATGCCAGAGAACGTGAATGCATTTGCTGTGTAACTGGGTCAGAAGGCACCTATAGGGAAGTGGGTACTCAAGGGGATTCTAGGCTAGTGTAGTACTCCATCTAGTATACATGTACCTTACCTTTGTAGGAATACTATGGGAGCAGGTGCTGAGCTTTTGTGATAGAGAACAGACAGTTGAGATTGCAAGTAGAGAAGTTCAACATGTAAACATGCGGAGCATGGAGCCAGATATAGTGTAACATTGTTTACACGGTACATGACGCACATGTCCACACATATACTGCGCCTGACGCCTGTGGTCGGTGCCACAGGCTACGGTGGACAGAGACATCACATACATGGCATGACACAGTACAGGTATGGTGACATTCTGCAGGTGTCTTACACAGAGTGCTGGCAACTTACCGCAGGTGTCACCTGTCAGCTGTGGTGCACGCTGTGCAGCAGTTGGATGCTGTACCAGTACAGGAATATGTCCGCAATCGCAGGGTGTACACCACTATGGCACACAACCCATTGTGTGCAGATGGGGACACCTGTCTGTGTGGTCAGCACCCTCACAATACAATGCACCCACACGCCATGTCACAGGGGGCGGTCTTGCACAGGTGGCCAGTATGGCTCACAAGTATGGCATTGACAGGGTTGTACAATGTAGCACCAGTACGGGATGGTCACCCTGTGTGGTTATTGTCCAGTCACAACACTATATCTGCATACACCCTCACAACAGGCAGCAGACGTACACACATGTTGACACACTGACATGGTGGTGACCACACATGTCTACACGGAGGGACGACGTGGTGCATGTACTGCACCATCCACATCCATGCACCCCACACTGAGGTATGTACAGATCTCTACCACGGTGTACAGTGATGTGTGGCACGTGGCACATAGACCCCCCGATCTGTGGCATACATGGGCACACATTCCTGCACACATGTTGGTGCTAGGAATGCCACACCCGCTATATGGGATATGTGCAGGTGTGCAGCGGTATGTAGTGCATCATGCGTACCACCACTGTATCCGGCAGCTGTGCTGATATATGCACTTGGGAGGTGGTAGGGGTTACAGTGGCCATGTGACATATGGTCGATGACACCTGACCGATGGGTATGCATTATGGCAGCGCTGTCATGTAACGGCGACATAGCAGACTGTATGCACATGGCAGGGTAGGATGGTGTGTGACACACCTGTGACCACCACCTGCACACATGCATGTGGACAGGTGTTTAAACACATGGTGTACACACATACCGCCATGCGTGCTGTTACTATGCCACCATATGACGGCCCCCATGATGGGTATGCATGTGGTAGGGGGTTGCAACTGTGTTATGGACATCGGACACCACTCATGCATGGCTGCACTGTGCACAGTACATGTGTCACATGTATCCCCTGTTGCCATGTGTGTATGCATTGCTACGTTGTGACATGTGTGTCGACATACATGGAACATGGACTGTGGTATGGTATCACAGCTGTCACAGCCAAACTGTACAAGGGTATGTGTCCCAGTCAACACCGCTACACCCTGTAGGGGGTGCATACCACAGACATGTGTCCACCTTCCATTCATGTGTGTATTACCGCGTACGCCAATGTTATGCATGTGGTACATCACAGGCTTCGTATGTGTCCTGTGTGCAGTCCATGCACACAGCCAGGCGATCACATATATGACATATCCGGACTTTGTTTCACTGTGGTACAGCTGCAGTCATGTGTCATATCTGTGTCAGGCCCGTGGCATGTGTGGAGCACGCCTGTCCATGTATACCGATATGGGTGTACTACATCACACCTGTGGGATCATTGATAGTACATGTGTACTCTGCATGACGGGCGTACACCACCATACAGACCTGTGGACATATGTCACATGCTGTTTCTGGACGGTGAGGCATACTGCTGCACCGATGACATGGTGCTGGCATGGCAGCTACAGTGTTCACTGCAGTGTGTACATGTTCAGCCTGCACCCGTGACGCCTGTGATGTCATCTGTGTGTGTACGTGTAACTGCATGTGTGTCCACCCTGTGCATGTGTACGGGTTTACCTGTCCGTGACTTGCGGTGTGTGCACTCCGTCTGCATGCCGGACGGCGCGTAGCACATACTAAGTGTGTGAGCATTCCCAGGTTGCTGTTGTGTGGGTGGACACACACGACGGTCCACGATCTGCCCTTCCATGATTCCACCCCATGTGTATGCATGTCTGCACTCTGCAGATTCTAAGTGTGTGAGCATGCCCAGTAAGCAGCTGTGT